>NW_027282229.1:0-22133 GCF_046629955.1 Centroberyx affinis
ATAACCTTTCAAAAGTCTAGTGGACATGGTTTTGGTTTCAGATCTTGAAATGATGCATGTTCGCTTTTTGACGATAGCTTTGTCAGAAGAAGAAAAGTTTTCTCTTCACCTGACAATATTCAGTCTTCGTATCTCTCCACCTTTTTTTGCGAGAAGTTTTTCCCGATTTCCTCCCACGTCTCTCACTTTTAATTAAGGAATCTCTGAGCGTCCTCCTGTCAGACGCTCGGACGCATCGGCCCGGTTTGAGCCAATCGCAGCAGAGTCCTGTTGGTGATGATAATGAGGCGGGCTGAAGGATCTCCCCTGCGCCGTATAATGAAGTGTCACAACTGTCGCATGAGAGCAGGACAAAATGAGCCCCCCCCCCTCCTCACCCCCCCACCCTGCATCTCTGTGTGAACCAGGTAGTGTTTTGCAATCTAATTAAAAAACGAGACTGTAAATTAAGCCAAAAACCATGGAAATACAGCAGTAAAGAAACATCATTTTACACGATTTACAAGATCTGAATACCAGAAATATAATTAACAATTTTAACTCCAAAATCATTTTCTTTGACAAAATCACCGCAGGCATGAAAGTAAAACTCACCTCGGATTATTATAAGAAGTTATCAGGTAATTTAAGAGCTTTTCTCGTCAAAATAGCGACATTTCCGAGGACGTAATCAGCGTGTTGGACGCTCAGAATGGATATATGACATTTTGTAATGAAAACCCTTCAAGTTCCACGTGGAAAATGACCTGTCATTCAACCAAATTAGATCTAAATGAAGCTTGTTGAGTGGGTCGCCGCACCGCCGGAGCCTCAGTGTGAACCGGGCGCTCCGGAGCTCTCTAATTAAAACGGGACACTTCTCTGCTGTTTCTATAGACTGTGAATTAAACAGAGGATACTGTATGTAAACGCTCAGACACATCTACACTTCTCACAGTTACATTCACTTTGACTTCCACACTTTAACCTCCTCACTGGATTTGAAGATTTTGATTTTACGGCTGGACGATACACCCGTCAACTAGGTCACATCACTTTATAGATGAATATTATTCCACACGACAAATTTGTTTACAACTACTTCAGATGAGTTTTGCTATGTGCATCATAACTTAAAACTATTATTTATTTTTCAGTTTCCAGACTTTTTCTATGCAAAATACCTGCAAATTATCAAATTCATTTTCCATAGTTGTTATTAAACTGTATTTTTTAGACTCTATCCCTTCTTATAATAGAACAAAAATACTAAAATAGGCCTCTCCGGACATTTGTGCACATTTTCTGAACTTGTAAATGTGCACAAAATAATGAAAATGAGGGGAAATATTAACCAAAATGAGGAAAGAATATGTATCTTGTGCAATCGAATCAATAAAATACAAGGGCTTATTGTTTGTATTATTTTATATTGTGTCTTATTTTATTCTTTTGTTTTCATTGGTCTCTGTTGCTGTAACCTGTGCTTTTCCTGTCTAATCTGCTGCACTGGAAAGCGCTTCGAATTGCATTCATTTGTACAAAAAATGCTCTATAAATAAAGTTTTGATTGATTGATTGATTGAACATACCATAAGTACATAGGAACATACATAAGTAACTACTGTACAGACTATTGGCACAATACAAGAAATTATTAAAACTCAACATCTGACAAGGCAATATTGAAATATTGAATTTTTGCTGATGCACAAAAAGGGTTAGATGCATTTTTGTTAAAAAAAATTTATTCTTCAGCCTCAATTTTTGGCCGTGTGTGGAATATGTCCGACTATTTTTATTTTTTTTATTCCACAAATGCAGCGACATGCAAAGGTCCAGAACTCAAAAAGAAGAGGAAGTAGAGTAGTTTTTCCACTCATGGACCAAGATAAATCTCCCCTCCTCCTCTAGCCAAAACCCACCCTTCCATCCCTCCTTCCATCCCTCCTTTCCTTCCTTCCTTCCTTCCTTCCCAGTCCTTCCTACCCGGGGCCTGGTGCAGAAGGGACGAGGCTGCCAAGCTCAGCACATGGCTTTAGGTCTCCATCTCCATCTATCCACTGTCAGAGAAGAAGAAGAAGAAGAGGTGGGGGGGTAACAGAAGTCGAGGTCCCTGCAGGCCCCTTCAGCGTTTACAAGGCTGCACCCCCCCCCCCCCCCCCAACCCCCCACTACCCCCCCGCCCCCCCTAGGCGAAGGGGGAAAGCACACAGTCGCTCCCCGAGGAGTAGAAGAAGAAGAAGCGAGGCGGTGGGGACTGTGATTCCTCAGAGCCAGACTTTCTCTCTCTCTCTCTCTCTCTCTCTCTCCTCCTCCTTTTTCTTCTTCTCCTTCTCCTCTCCTGCGGGGCAACGTCCTGCACATGTGATACGACAGACCACCGCTCACGCCGCATTACCCATACACCTCTCTGTCCATGTCTGCGTCGCTCGGAGCCATGCTCCATGCTGCGGAGGGGAAAGTGGGACGCGAGCACGACTGTCAGAGAGGGAAACAGAACCAAACCGCAGAAACTATCTGTCTTTTTTTTTCCCCTCTGTTCTTCATCTGTTTCTTAGTGTAAAATATCATCGGGTCTGTCACGGTTAGACTGATATATCAGGCCGATATTTGCCTTTTATTAAATATATGATATCGTTCACCTCTGATATGATGGAGGCTCCTTCCTGATCACAACTGCAGACAAACATAACTGACATTCATTCATTTACATTTTTCAATCATACATTTTTTTTTATTAACTCTTCCTTTAAAGGCCTTGTGTGTCCCTACCGTTGAAAAGGTAACGGAATTTAATCAGTTTGGGTTTCAGTGGAGAGTTTTAGTGTCCCATGATGGTTTCAGAGGCTTTTTCCACCCTGAGAAGAAGAAAATTCTGGAGCAAAACATTGAAAACTTGTCGTTTTTCAGAATCCTTTGACATGAAAATGGTTGAATTTAAACATTTTGAATTGTGGCACAAAATATCAGCTATCGGCAGCTTCGGTCCAAAACTATGAGTGTTGGTATCGGCCTTCAAAAACCCAAATCGGTCGAATTGTACTAGAGATACATGATCTGACCTGTATAAAGGATAAAGAAACAGAAAATAAATGGTATAAACTTTATAGATAAATCCTCATGAAGTATTTCTGTCATTTGCCTTAATAAGTGTTTGTTTTATCTGCAAGTGGAAGGGCCTTGGTATATAAATCCATTATATTATATAACTATATTTGATTTGTCTACTGTATGACGGCTTTTATTCTTGCAAAACAACATATAAAGATGTCTGTTTAGATTCATTTCAGTCACCCAGGTAGTAAAATGTCCCAAAAATATATAAAAACAAACTTAAAATGAAGAGTTTAAGACGTCCAGTGGGTTTTATTATATATATATATATAGGCCTATATAAATATGTGTGGTTTTTGAAATTTTTTTTATATATCAAGGAGATGAAAGTGTAGGTAACCTTCATTGTTATTAATTCCTGAATCTATGCAGATATCTCCGACGGTGGCTTTAAGCGGTCTTTAAGCGCTCTCGACCGCGTCCCCCGGGGAACTTTTAAAGTCACATCAACCGCCGCTCTGCCTTTATGAGCCCTTCCCCCGGCTAAACGGATGACATTGAGCTGAGCGCCCCGAGATCCAATATTCTCCGAGCAGCGTCGGCGTCGAGTACACATAAAGACCAATATTCATCCGCGGCTGCTTATTTCCTCTTACAAGTATGAGTTTCTGTATTAGATTCTGCGCTCAATATGTGCTTGTTTTGAAGTTGTATATTCTGTTTGAAGAGCTTGAAAAGAGCAGAAAAAGTTGTAACAAAAGCAGAGGGGATTTCTTCTTCTTCTTTCTTCTTCTTTTTTTTTTTTCTCCTCCTTCAAACAAGCCGGTTCCACAGAGCCGGAGAGTTCATTAGCTCCCTCATAATCTGCCGATGCGGCGATAAAAAATGTGCACCAACAAAAAAAGCATTACCGCCCAAAGACCAAGCCTCTCCTGACACGCCATTAAACGGTGATGCATGGCTGCTGCTGCGGCTCCTCTGTCTAAGTATTTCCAGTTGAAAGGTCAGCGGCGAGACGTGACAGCGCTGCGGAAAAAACGCCGCCGCCGCCACCGCCACCGCCACCGTACATTTTTACCCGTTCCCGCCGCAGTTCGTATCTGTCAATTTGCGGCGAGGTACGCAGGGCTTTGATGTGTCTCGTTGTTTGTTTTTTTTTTGCCCTCCCACAATGCACCTTACAGCCCTGATGCATGTCAACAATCCTCATCCTGTGATGTTTACACCATAAGGCAAGGGGGGGGGGTTGTATTCCTGTGGAGCCATTTTAATTGACATAACCTGTTTATCTGTAATAGTCCTTGAGCCCCTGTAACCTCACAATAAAACACCCCGCTCATTTTTCTGCCGCTTTATCTGCGAAACCAAGTTGTTATCACAACATATGAGCGTCCGCCGTATCTTTCATCACGGCTACTTCTAATGGCTTTTAAAGTAGTTACCTGCGAAGTCCTGACATTTATTACCGTCATTTTCGCGGCGGAGGACCGGCCGCGGCGCAAAGGTCTGCTATCGGGAGGCGACATCATTATGAATTATTGTTTGCGGCCAAGGTAGAAAATTGTACTTTGTGGCTCCGTTTCCCCCGTGATAAATCAACCAGTCACTTTTCACATCTCGCACTCTCAAAGCTGCTGAGCGTAGGACTTTTCTCCCCCCCCTTCCTACACACTGTTTACCCATTTCCTTCTCTCCTCTCTCTCTCTCTCTCTGCCGCCGCCGCCGTGAAAAAGCTTCCTGCAGGTCGGCGGCCGGCATCCTCCATCTCTCAACCCCCTGGAAAAAGATCTTTTTACTCGTTCGCGATGATTAGCTCCGTCCGAAACAAGATGAAATCTGCGTCTGCTTAGCCGCTGCTTTGCAAATGTTTAGCCTAAAAGCTCATTGTGGCTAAAATGAGATATGTAGGGGTAAAAAAAACAAAAAAACACAAGTGACAGGGAAATAAGTAGACGAAGAGCAGCTGTATTCGTCAGCTGCTATCTGATGGCTGTTAACATGGTTCCTGGACTATCTTCTAGCTTTGGGAGAATGAGAGGTGAAGCAGCGCAACTTTATCCCCGCCTGCATCTCCTGTGGTAAAGTAATCCTCTGTGTGGCGGTGGCGAGATAAGGCCTGAATACTCACTCACGGCCTCCATCCCCCCCCCTCCGCCCCCCGTCCCCCCTCCGCCGCCGCCAAGCAGTCAGGACCCCTCAGAAGTGGGCCGGCGCCGGGGGTAAACAGGGCTAATCATTAGTCTGGAGAGGAGTTGGACGTCTCAACGCAGCTACACCTATCTTTGGCTGTCAACGCCAGGGTCAAGTCTGCTTTATGGAGCCGGGGAGGAGAGATAGGAGGAGGGAGGAGGGGGGGGTAGGAAAGGAGATGAGGAGGGATGGGAAAGGAAAGGAGGTGAGGAAGAGGAGAGGAGAGAGAGAGAGAAGATGGATGGGGCGAGAGGTGATGAATGAAAAAAGGAGGGAGGAAGAGAGAAACAGGAAAACTGGATGAAGAAAAAGGTATGAAAAGAGGAGAGAGGGAGAAGGAGGAGAGAAACAGAAGAAAACTGGATGAAAAAGGAATGAAAAAAGGGAAAAGAGAAAGGATGAAAAGGAGAAATGAAAGTGGGTGAAGATGGACAAAGCAAGAGACGGATGAACGCAAAGGGAGGAAGGGAAGAGATGAACAGGAAAACTGGATGGAGTAAGAGAAGGAAAGAGAGGGAGGGTGGAAGGGGAAGAAAGAGAAGGAAAGAAGGATAGACGTGAAGAATGGAGGGAGAAAAAGAAATAAAAGGAGTAGAATAGAGGAAGGAAAATAAATAATAGAAGAGAAAGATACAGTAATGAAAAGAGGGAGAAGGGAGGAGAGATGGAAAGAGAAGAAGAAGAGGGGAAGAGGAAGGGAGAGAAGGAGAAGAGAAGACAAAAGAGGGAGGAGGTGACGAAAGAGAGGAAAACTGAATATGAGGGAAGAGAAATGAATGAAAAGAGGAGAGTAAAAAAGAGAGTAGGTGAAGGGGAGAGAAGATGGATGGAGTGAGAATGAGAGAAAGAGGAAAACTGAATCAGGAAAAGGACGGCGAGAGAAAACCGAATGCGTCTAGTTGAAGAGATGGAAAGGAGAAAGAGAAAGACATGAAAGAGAAGAGATGAGGTGAAGAGAAAGAGGAAAACTGAATATGAGGGAAGAGGAAGAAGGAAAAAAATGAGAGTGGAGGATGCAAGATGAGGAAAGAGAAGATGAAGGTAAAAAGGAAGAGAGGTGAAAAAAAGAAAAAGGGAGAGAGGGAAGACGTGCGGAGATAGAGAACCGGATGGGAGGAGCACTCGCTACAAAAAGCGTAATTACAGAGGAGAGATGGAAAGAGAAGAGGAAGGGAGAGAAGGAGAGAAGAAGATGAAAGAGGGAGGAGGTGACAGAAAGAGAGGAAAACTGAATGAGGGAAGAGAAAGGGATGAAAAGAGGAGAGTAAACAGAGAGTAGGTGAAGGGGAGAGAAGATGGATGGAGTGAGAGTGAGAGAAAGAGGAAAACTGAACGAGAAAGACATGAAAGAGGAGAGAGAGTAGAGAGGAGGTGAAGAAAAAGAGGGAACATGAGAAAATGAGAGTGGAGGACGCAAGAAGAGGAAAGAGAAGATCAATGTAAAAAAAAAAGTGATAGGAAGAGAGAGGTTAAGAAAAGAAAAAGAGAGAGAGGGAAGACGTGTGGAGATAGAGAACCGGTAGGAAAGGAGTGCTCGCTACAAAGAGCATAATTACCAATAACAAACCCCCCCCACCTCCCCCCCTCGCCGGCCTCAAACGTGGCACGGCAGGTCCCCCGGCGGGTCCCGAGCCTCACCTTCATGTAGTTCTGTAGTTCCGAGGCTTCACCTGCCACTGCGCGGCTCTCTGGCCTTTATTAGGACGATTAATATTAATGTCCTGGCTGTTTCCCTCCGCTGATCGGCTGACTGCTCCCCAGCGTGGTGCCGCACCTTGCTGTAGGTGACTGTCAGGTTTGATTATAGGCGGATTAAAGGCTCTCTCTCTCTCTCTCTCTCTCTCTCTCTCTCTCTCTCTCTCTCCCTTTCTCTCTCTCGCTCTCTGGTCTACACACACAGATAAGCGCCGCGTAAGTACCGGGCGATTATTCACTGTCAAAGAGCGTTTGGCGGCGCGTGCGACCGCACTCGGCCACGCTGCAAGAAGTGTCAGTCGAATTGTCGAGTTTTTAAGATCTCTGCTTTTATTTAGACGGCAGTGTTTCAGAGAACCAGGGTTAAGACTTTGAAAAGGCCGCGTGAAACGGCGTCTTTACTTCCTGGGTTTGATGTAGGCTATTTTCCTGTTGAAGCAGGATGTTGGGGGCGGGACATAACGCAGGGAGGGATCGTTCAAAAGTGTAAACCAATGGGAGTCAGGGAGAGAAAGGAAGTTTTGATTTGATGGGAGTTGAGGGATTGTTCAAAAATCTGATTTTATTGGTTAGAAATGTACATTTACGCCTCCTGGTACAGCATGAGCTCACCATTAAAGATACTCTGTTTTCCAGGAAGTAAAAGTAGTGGGAGTTCATTTCATAGGGACTTTAAAGATTATTTTTAATGCTACCAGGAATTGAATTAAAAACCCACACAAAGACACAAAGGCCCTGACTTACTAAAGCCTTTGTGCAAAACGTTTAGCATTACCCCCTGACTGGTCAAGCAAATTGTCCCGCACCGACTTAGTGCTGACACTGCAAATGTTTATGTACCCACTAACGGTTTTGGCAAATGATTGAACATAGCTACTGCAAGTTGTGAAACTATAAATGGGCAGAGTAAGAAAAAGGGCAGCAGGAAATTAATAGTTAATCCAACTGTGTTTAGTAAAGCAGACAAGATGCAGATTGTTCTGCTAACATGCTCTGGATTAATGTAAGAAACAAGACAGTACATGGTAAAAAATAAGATGTTTTAATACTTTGTAAGGTTTTAATTTACTGTAAGACTTTTTCAGACTTTTTAAGGACCAGATACTGCAAGACCTTCAGCTGGGAAATGGGTTTTTCACTTGTTTCCAATGCAGCACAGTTTCTTTCTACAACATTAGCTTACGACATTAGCTTGAAACAAGTGAGCTGACTCCTACTGTAGATACTGATTCTAGAAAATTATTGAAACAAGTGAAACTCTATTGGAAACTGAGGGACATTTTCCCAGCAGGCTACTGATGTTAATGTTGCTAATATCTAGTATCTTCTACTCGATTCATTAGCTGGTGTGCTAACTAGCCAGCAGGCTAGTTTAGCAAAGACACTTATGATAATGTTAGCATGCGACTAGCTAACAAGTTAACAAGTGCTAGGCTTCTAATGTTAAAGCTATATAGCTTCAACTAAATATTACAAGTTAAATAAAAAATAACTATGCTATGTAGCCAGCTAACGTTAGCTAGCACACAAGCCGTGACCAAAGAATATGTAGCTGGCTATGTCTAACTGATCTCTATGGCCGTGACCATACCAACGTTAGTAATTACTAGCTAACAGCTTACTTGTTTACACAGTCAGCAGACTGTTACACCTGAGCACTTGTCTCTTTCTATTTAAGAGGAAAGTTAATAAATTATGAATGAAATACCTACAAATAAAAAAACATTTGTGTTAGCTAACTTACCTCTGTCTTTTTTGATTGGTCGCCTGATTGAACCAATCATAACAGTTTCTGCCCTGAAAGATGTTTCAATGAGCAAAACTCCTATCTGCTGACCAGATACTATGGTTAGCTAGCTAACAAGCTGACATTATCTAAACACTAAATCAATCAGATGGATCAGTGATGAAATGATCAGTTCAGTCAGAAACAGACAGAAATTAACTGTCTATTAAATTCTGTTGAGACGGACAGAAACACACAGAGCTGAGGACCTCCAAGATGGCCGCCAGAGGGTCTGTTATGTCATCAAAGCCTTCTATTGCCCTAAGTATGTCCAGTCTGTGCTGATGGAGAGCCGAGCAGAACAGAGAACATGGAGAACAGCATAAGCAGCATTCACAGGTTTTCAACCATGGTGCCGCCAAGTGATGGATTAGGCACCGAGGCTGATAGTGTCTGAAAGGTAAAAGTGTATCAAGAGAGGGAGGGGGGAAGGAGAGGGGGGGGGGTCCACCACCACCACCACCTCCCGCCTTTCAAGTCATTTGTAACACGGTTCTTGCTGAGTCAGCTTCCTCGCGCCTTAGCCGCCCCACTTCCTCCCTCACATGTTCCTCTGTGATTTGTGGCTCGTTCTTTCAGTAGCAAAATAGAGAATCAGGGCTGGATGAGTAGATGACCGCCTTCATACTTGATCCATCTAATCATTAGGGTTACTGTGTGTGTGTGTGTGTGTGTGTGTGTGTGTGTACATTGACTGAACACCAAAAGCTATTTCTCTCTACAGCTATTATTATGGATTTGTTATAGATTTTGGTGAAGCTGCATCTTTTTCTGTAGATGTAGGATAACAAATGAGGATATTGGTTTTGTGGTTTTAATCTTATTTTTTAGAATTTGTTTTTATTTAAAGTGGCAATCCTCAGGATCATGTTGTTGTTGTTGTTGTTGTTGTTGTCTCCATCTTTGTTGCTCAGCCTCACTGTGGTGTTTCTGCACCGCTCTTCCCACAGATCACCTGTCAATCAAACAGTGTGGGCGGAGTTTAGATTTTTCTGTTGATGCAGTTTGAGTTTCTCTCTTCTTTGTCTGTTTGTGGCTATCGCTGCTCAGGCTCACTACCCAGTTCTTCTTCTTCTGTTGATTCAAAACAGGCCGGAAACGTAAAACGCATCACTTCCCTAGTGAGTTAGAGCGATCGGGTCGAGACGAGCAAAACAGACATTTATATATCTGAAAATGTCACAGATTATTACTCTTAATAGCCATTTCGGAGCAGAATTAGCCCGCCTGTCCCGCACTAATAATTACAGGAACTGTCGGGTCGTATGGCGGTGGCCGGCGTTAATCATGTGCCGTCAAACCGCGCTCCCCTCTGAGGGCGAATCAGGTATCAGATGGCTTATGGGAGTAAAGAAAACAAGGCTGAGCGAGAGAGAGGTGTCTGGCCGCTAAACCCAACCTCATCTATCTTCCTTCGGTGGGGGGGGGGGCGAGGGGAGCGGTGCCTGACCCTTGACCCCCAGGGAGCGCTGCAGCATCCATCATGACATGTTAGGTAATGTGGTTAACTACCTACTTCCTCTGTCAGGACCGGGGGGGGGGGGCAGGGGGGGCAGGAGGGGCGGAGGGTTTGTTCCCAGGTAGACGATCCGTCTTTAGGCCGGATTTGACAAAGAGACGGGGTCTTTATATAGTCGTCTGTGGTCGTCGGAGGTGAAAAATGAACGCAGTCCATCAGCGGGCGCAGCGGCGTGGAAGGCGTTTTCTCCTCCGCTGTCGTCTAACCTGTTAAATGGGCTGTCGTGTGAGAGTGTGTGTGTGTGTGTGTGTGTGTGTGTGTGTGTGTGTGTGAGAGAGAGAGAGACAGAGAGAGAGAGAGAGAGCATATGAAAGGTAAGGGTGTTCTAAAAATGAGATATCTACAGTGTGTGTGTGTGTGTGTGTGTCATTGCATATTTGGCTTGTGCTATAGTCATTTTCAACTTCATTGCCAATCATTTACTTAAAATTTGAATATTAGATCCTTTTTTTATGGCAAAAGATTTCCATTTGTTGAAATTTGAAAATTAAAATCCACTTAATTCCTATTCTCTAAAATTCATTCCCTCAAAGCAAATTTCATGTCAGACATGCAGTAAAACATGCGTTAGAAACCGTAACCTACGAATACAAATATTAACCGGTCTTCTCATCAACCCCAACTTCATTTATTGACCTCACTTCCTGACAAAGCAGGAAGTGAGGTCAATTGAGTCCCACCCCCTTTATTTACTTTATTTCAGTTCATTAAAGTTATATATTTCCTTAAGGCATTTTTCTTGGCAGACATCAAAACACAGGCTGAACATATAAACATACAACATATAACATACACTCAACTTCCTGTTTTGTGAGGAAGTGAATTGAGGCAAGGACTCGAGTCACATGACTTGGGTTCTGGTGACTTGGGACTCGACTCTGACTTGTACTCTGATGACTTGTAAAGGTTTCTAAAGTCTTGACTTGAGATCTTGTGTTTGTGTAAATGACTCAGATTGAAAGTGATGAGATTTGTTCCAGCAGACGACTGAATTTAAATTCTGTTTTCTCAAACTCATGATGCTCTTACCAAGTTTTTATCCTATTAAAACCATATTGCATTGAAAAGTCCTAGATATTTAGTTTTCTTGAAGATATTAAATTGATACTGGACTCTTGATTTGTTCTGACTTGACTTGCTGTTCCACATTTAGACTTGAGACTTGACATTAATGACATGGACTTGACTTGGACCTGACTTGGTGATCTACACTTAGACTTGGGACTTGACTTGAGACTTGTGCCTCAAGACTTGAGACTTAATTTTACTATTATATTGCTGCGATTTCTGTTTTTAGCCAATTTTTCATCTTTTAATCTTCTTGTTTTACTTGTTTTAATGGATAACCTGGGTCTTATTTTTCTTAGTTTTCACCAACATGACGATTCATTGAATTTGTTGATTTCGTCACTTACATCACTGTCGAGCTTTGCAGACTTGTGACTCGAGCGAACTTGACTCGGTCACTCCTCTGTCACCGCTGCATCCTGTTTTCATTCTGCGTGAGATCACATCCTCTCTCGCTGCAGCGGGTGCTACTGTACGCACGGTAATTGATTGCATGCAGTTTCAGTGGCTTAGCATCTGGCGCTTGTGATAATCCCCCTTCTGTCCTGCATCAGTCGGACGTATTGATGAAGCACTCAGGCTGTAGTGCTGCATTTACTCGGCACATTAGCCCATTACGGTTATGGACACACAAGTAAGTAGTGACTCTTTACCTGAAGAGGGATCGTTGCTGCTGAGAGCGACAAAGAGGCTGTAACTCGCTCTGCTGTTGTTTATTCTGTCAAAATCACAGACTGAATGGAAATGAAATGCAGAGTTTCACGCCAAGATAAGATATCCACTATTTCAAAATATAGACTGATACTTTAGTTTTACTCGCTTGTCCATGGAAACATTAAAGAACAGCAGACACTTTGGACTTATGGACTTTCTTGTGTTTTATCCTGAACTAGATGCATTATATCTTGTATAACATGTTTTAAAATTGTCAAATAAATCAAATTGCACATGGAAAACGCTACAAAACAGCAATACAGGACACTGACAGTTCACAGTATAGACATGTAGAGATATTTATATATGTATAAGATAATTTCACCAAAAGTAGTCCATGATGTCACTGAGGCAGTTTGACCCCTATATGAGCCCTACTCTTATAAAATAATTGATTAAAGAAAATTGTGGCACTTTTTATGTGATAATATATAGGTTAAGTGTTTGGCTGACAGAGCGGATCCAATAAAGTTTAGAAATATTGAATGATGAACTCAAGGTAATGATTTTGTTGTGCAAAATGGACACACAGTGGTTTATCCTCTTCAAATATTTAACACCATCGCCTTTCCATACATTTTTACAAATTGCCGTTCTGATATATGATTACGGCTCTCAGGGGCATCTTGTGTTGAAATGCTGTGGAAATGCCATTTAGTCTGGAGAGAGTTTTTTTTTGTTTTTTGTTTGTTTGTTTGCTTTGTCAATAAACAGCCACCTAAAGCCCCTCAGGAATCCCAGCAAACAGCACTTGATCTGTGGTGCGGAGACCATTAGGGCCAGGTATATTGATGGCGCCGCGCCGCCACAGCAGCGCCGCTCTCCCGGCGTGAGGCAGCCTCCGTGGCGAGAGGAGAGGAGAGGACACTCCGTTCACGGCGTGCTTCCGATCGCACGCCGGGGCCGCGGCGAGATGCCTAATGGCCTCGCTGCTCAGCCTGTCGCAGGGAAGCGGCCCGGCGGACGGCGCATGCGCTCCCCGGGCCAGCCTCCGTCCCGCCGGGTGCAGTTTGGAGGGTTCGGGGCAGATGGGATACAGGCAGCGGGTGGGTGAGGGAGGAGGGGGGGAGGGGGGGTGAAGGGGAGAGCGAGGGCGAAGGGGCGGTGCGGGGGCGGAGGGGGGCGAGGGGGGGGTTGAGTGCTGCCTCTGCCCAACCGTGCGTTCAACATGCCATCCAGAGACCCCCTTCCCTTCGCGAACTGCCCACACTTCATTAGGATGCCAGGATAATGGCCAACTAGCACGCGCCGCGACACCCCATTTCCTGTGCACCGAGCTCTCCAACCACGACAGATGTCGACAATACCAACTACCGCCGCCGCCGCCGCTACTACCGGGAGGAGGCCCCTCTCCGCTTCCTGCCCGCTTGGCCGAGCCGCCGGGGCCCGAGCCCCACCCCCCCCACCCTCCCCCGCCGGCCAGGGACGGAGGCAGCGGGGGCAGCCGGGGCGGTCGTGTACGCCGATAACTGCGGCTGTGCCAATCTGAGGCGCTTATGGCTTTGGGAGATGATGTTTGTCTTTTTTTTTTTTTTTTTTTTTTTCTGACCAGATATATTGCTAATCTCCTTTTGGAGCGAATCGCTGATTTAGTAGTCAAACGCTCGGGATTACAACGGAGCAAAGGATCATTATGTTTTGTCCCCCGCCACCCACCGCCGCCCCTCCAAAATCCAAATGATGTATCTGTAGACAAAACATAAACAGATGTTTCAGTGGCTGTTAGGTGTCCTCATAAGGGGCGGGAGGCAGGGGGAGGCGGGAGGGGGGGGGGTGTGCGTCTGACATGTGTGTTTGCACGCGTCGGGGACAATGTAGTTTTAAAAGGTGTTATTATGCTTGGGAGCGGCTGCGTCGCGGCACGTGGACGGGTAATAACGGCGGGGCCGGATTTAGAGTGCTGTCACAGACGCATCAGGAGAGGGAGCAGGGGCCGTGGACCGAGGCTAATGGAGGCAAAACAACCTCCAGCTCCTGCCCTGCTGTCCAAAATCAGCTTTTAGAGGGAAAACACAGGCCGCCTCTCAGCGCCCGCGCAACACGATACGTCGATATGAGAGGCAATTTAATCCCTCATTTGAATATGCATCCTGAAAAACCCTCCCCCCCCTCCCTCTCTCCTCTCTCCCCTCTCCTCTCTCTCTCTCCTCAACGTTTTTGAACCCCGACCAGATTTCAGGCCGGGGGGAGGAAATTGTTGTACATTTCCTGACAAATTGAGTTAAACGGACATTAAGTAGGGCTTTAAGAAAACAAATGGTCGTCTTTATCACAGGTGGACACTGATGGCTTAATGGGGGCCTGCGAGCTGATCGTATCACCGGCTAATGGCTTGACAGGATGCATTAAGGTTTTTGTGTAAAGAAACCCGGCGAGCGGGCCAGGCGGGCGAAACGCAGACCTGTCAAGTGCTGCGTGTCCCCTTTGTGCGGGGAAGCAGATGTTTGTATGTATACGGTGAACTGGCAGAGGGAGGCCGGCAGCAGATGCCTGTACCGCTGCCAAGGCTGTGGATTGTACAGACGAGAGAGAGAGGGAGAGAGGGAGAGAGAGAGAGAGAGACCCTTCCACTGCCATAGGTGGCTCCCCAGCTGAACACACCCCCCCCCCCTTTCCCCACCGCAGAGTCCAACCCGCTTTATTTATTCATCTATTTGTTGAATTATTTACTCATTCCATCGCTCGTTTGGCCGTTTAACGACCTGCCTCCAGGCACGCAGAGAGGGAGCGTTTACTTAAGGGACAGATGACCGCTCATTTCCACTTCTTTTATTGGGGGGGAAATAAAAAGCAAAACGCGATAACGCCGCGGCCATATAACGCCTCTACGGTGTATTATTAAGAGTTTCTTTCCAAAATGGCAAAATGAGATAATGCGACGCCTACTTTTTACCCAAAGGATTAATCACATTGAGGTAGTTAGTTATGAGTCGTCTTCAGACTGTGATTTTGAATTGTTGACTGCAGCGTTTTGGGATGAAATCCTTCATATGATGAACCGAGCTTGAGCTTTGTTCCGAAATTAAATGTCCACTATTTGAAAAAGGAGACGCCTAATCACAGACCTTTATGGTGCACGTTGTAGGTGAAGAGTTTTGTTCCAAAATGACAAAATGAAAAATCTGACACCTGTTTTTGTAAAATAATTGCTGCCATGGAGCAAAGGGGAGTCATCTTAAGACCTTTGCTTACTGTACAGATATGCAAATGTTTCTTGAGAATAGGATTTTCTGTGAGTTTGAATTTTTGACTGCAAGCGCTGCACTTTGGATTTAAACTCTTCATATCACTGTTGTCATGGGAAAACCTTGTAACTCCAAAATAACTGTGATTTTCATGTTTTACACTCAAAGAATGTTTTTGTTTCTTTTAGGTGAGAAAAAAATACCAATTTCCACTGTTTGAGCTTGTGTTACTCTGTCAGTCAGTCAGTCTGTCAGTAATACTTAGAGCAATTCTGACACTTGCAGAACAAACTCCCAAGGCTCACCTTTCAGGAAAGGTTATGCCTGTAGTCACAGTAACCATGTTATTCTGGGCATGTCATTTTCAGCCTTGTCTTCAGAAGAAAGGGGTTTACTCCACTTGAAGGATTACATGTTCTTCTATAGGCTGAGTAAACTCTACCACCCTTGGCCTGATGAAACCATTCAAAACCAGTTGGATACACATGGCGGTCAATCTGAACACAAAGCTGTTAGTGGAAAGCTGACATTTGGGAGATACAAGGTTTCCACCCAAAATTGAGTTAGGGTTAGTCGGGTTAATAGGCAACATTTGATGTTGAATTTGAGTTTTGCTCCAAAATAAAAATGCCCATTTTAAAAAGGGGGACACCTAATCTTCCAAAAGCATTAAAATAGAAAGTGAAAAAGAAATATTGTTGGTTTCTGTACATTATTGACTGCAGCACTTTGGAATAAAACCACTGAGTCAGCGTTAATAGGGTTAATAGGTAATATTAGTCAGAAATCTTTGATGTTACGTTTGTGTTTGTGTACCAAAATTTGATGTATATCATTTGAAAAAGGTGACACCTAATCTTCCAAACGCAATAAAACAAATGATGGGATTTAAGGGAAAGTAGGAAACGTTGGTTGTTTGTCAAAATAACAAAACGGCACTTAGTGGAACCTCTCGATTTTTTAAATATTAAATGAGGTACTGATTTTTCTCCCCAATATGAATAACACAGCACATCGGCATACAAGTCGACCATCCCCCAGCGTCTCCCAGCCTCGCTTTATCCTTGATATCCAAGTTCATCCTCGTCTTGTAATGCTTTTGTTATTAACACCGGCGTTGAGCGGATACACCGAAGCGTCGGAGCAATAACGGGGCCGAGCCTCGATCCGCCGTTCATTAGACAGAAAGGTAGCGGTAGCGGTAGCGGCAGTGGCACGGTGCGGCGTGCTGACACCGCTAATCCCTCCGGCGTCCGGGAGTTCACTCGCTCGCCATCTCCCAACACGGCGCCGGATCACAGCCTCTCCTCTGACACCTCCCTATAGTTTTGACTTGAAGAGGGAACTTTTTCCTTTACACCCCCCCCCCCCCCCCTCCCCTCCTTCCCCACCCCCCCCCCCCCCCCTTCTCCACCCTCCTCCGCCCCCGTGGCTCGTCTGCTCTGCCTTTGCGAAGGTACAGCTTGTTTTATTAACATCAAAAGCGCCCGTGGGAGACGGGAGTGATCAAATTCCCCTCTAATTAAAATGAACCCGGGTTGAGAATGTTGCGCTGTTTAATATGTACAGAACGATGTTGATTGCACAAAGCGGCTCCTCCTTTTGTTGGTGTGGATAATGCGCGGCCCCTCTGAGACGCCGACGTGGGCGGAATGAGCGAACCTAAAGGATCTTTAGGATCTGGGTGATGTCCTCATCGGCGGCGTGCGGAGCCGTCTGATCTGAGCCTCGCCTGGCTGTCGGAGCCCGGTGTCAAATGTGGCCGGTGAGATCCGCCAAGCCTAAGCCTCACCTCCCCTTTAATTTGGAGGGTGATTGATGGACCTGGAGGCAATTTTACAGAGCGCTCCCTCCTGTCTAGGTTGCCCCCCCCCCCCCCCCCCCACACCTCCCACCCCCCCCTCTCTCTCTGCTGTTTGGCAGCCCTTCCCTCGTCCTTCGCCTCCCAGGACTTCTCCAACTTTCCCAGAGTTGAAGTTCACTTTGCACTTCATCCTCAGCTTGTTGCATGAATAAGATTCATCAGTATCTGCAAATACTTTTCATTCTTTGTTTAGGCCTCTTCAGGTCCGGGATGAGGTCCAAGCCATGTGTCGGATTTGTATTTTCAACACAGCACATGAAGTGAACTCCCTTTACTTTTACTTCCTGGAAAACAGAGTATCTTTAATGGAAATACATCAAATCAAGGAAGTAAAGATGCCATTTCAGGGGGTCTTTGAAGGAGCAATAAGTAACATTATTCTTCCTCATCGAACAAAATGACCATAACACATCTGTTGGGATTGATAGGTTTGTCGATCAATACTAGTAACTCAATGATTACTTGGCTAGGTGCTGAGATCTTTGACTTTCTGGCCCGTACTCTTGTTTTCGGCCCCAATAATGGATTCTGGCTCCGCTCCCTGTCAGCCTATCATGAAAACAAATAGAGGTGTAAAATTATATGAATGCCTTTAACTGCGTCCAACGCTAATATCGACTATTTCTACTTTCAGCGGTTCCTCTATTCTGTATTTCTTTATTAGTTGAGGTGATTCTAATGCTACAATGAAAAAAATACAGTAGCTAGCTAGACTTAATCTTAGTATTCCAGCATTTTGTGGCTTTGTGAAGCGAGAATAACGCAACTTCCGCACCATGGTAGCAAATACTTTTTTAAATTCAGTAACGTGTTAAAATATGGAATATGGAATAACCATCAGTATATGGAATTTCTGCTTACATTATTTCACCCATTTTAAGAACAGAACAAATGAAGAGCAAAACAAAATTTTGAGCATAGGAGGAAAAGAATCTGCATCCTTATAGAAAGCCAATATGAAAGCCATGAAAAGACACCCAGGAGATGTATTCCTACTGTCACTGATAGGAGTGTAAAGGTCATAAATTACGTAAAACCCCTTTAAGTCGCTGTGGATAAGAGCATCAGCTACATGCCTTAAATGTAAATTTATTTTTTGCAGATTAAAACAAACTTTAATAATTATTTTTAAATGCAGCTTGACCCAGGTTCTGGTGTAGCCGTTGCACTCCACTGGGTTTCTCCCACA
Organism: Centroberyx affinis; assembly: GCF_046629955.1. Taxonomy (NCBI): domain Eukaryota; kingdom Metazoa; phylum Chordata; class Actinopteri; order Beryciformes; family Berycidae; genus Centroberyx; species Centroberyx affinis. The sequence goes on from NW_027282229.1 coordinate 18,247, forward strand.
GAACTTGAATGTATAGATCGGTCATTCCCATTCAACGTTCCTGGGCGGTCGGAGCGGCGCCCATCTTGCTGTGACCCGTTGGACTAGCTTCTGTATAAAGCGACTCGCAGCAAGTCACTGAGCTGAGAGGTTTTACAGCAAGAACCAAAGCAGCTTCTCTGTCTCCTTGCTGCCATGGATAGCTAACATGCTAATGTTGACTAGAAGAGCTAGAGAGAGAAGTGCAGTCTGTGATAAAGCTACGTTAGCCTCGTCGCTAACGTTAGCTTCCAGTTGAGTTTTGACAGTTTGCTAACAGACTCATCTGCTCAGTTCTCACAGTGTGACAGACTTTACAGCCTTAATGCCCAGACTTGTGTTGTCGCCATAGCAACTAACATTTAAAATTCCATCATTTTATTCCGCCATTTTCTACTGTACTATCCAAACTACCATGACAAACAGTGGAAGGGCGGTTCTATCCATTCCAGTTCAGTGGTTTCTCCAGTAACTTCTAGGCAGAGTCAACCTGTTCTTACAATTTAGTCACAACTTGTGATAAGAATCACAATTTGTTGATAGAATATCGAAGCGTCTGCTTTTTTTTTTTTTTTTTTTGGACATTGCCTCTTGCTCAGGGGCTTAAGATTCAGGTTTGGCCTCCGATTATGATGATACAGGGTTTGAAGAGAGGTGAGATGAGGGATACAAATTCAATTTAGGTGTTTCTGCCGATCAATGACAGCAATCCAACCTTGATCTCAGGTTATGAATACCTGAGCAGATGTTTCATGTAACGCATACAGATCACACACACGCTCCAATTTAACAAAAAAATACAGCTCGTGGTTTGGTGATTCGGTTTATGAGCGGTAACAGAATTAATCTCTTCTCCTAGATCTAGATTTGTGTTTATGAGCATTGAGTACCGAGTGACCTTTGACCCCTGACACTACCGATTTATTTAGATAGATAATACTACAATACCTTAGGTGGTTCTGGGATTGACTACTTCTTGGACTGCATTTTAAGAGTTCTAGTCCCAAATGTGACAGTTTTGTATTTAAAATCATTATTTCCTGATGTTTATCACTCAGTGTTAGTGTCAATCTGTAAAAATGTTATTTGGTTAATCAAAGACTTGTCTACTATCCTTTAAAATGCACCATAATTTGCTTTAATTTTGTGTTATCAGTCATTTTGTGAGAGTATGTATCACTTTTCTCTATTGATGCCTCATTTAAACAAATAAAACATTGAAATGTGCTGCATAAAATCAGTAAACAAAGCATCTTTTCAAAATTCACATTCAAATACAGACCGGATGTTCTGTGTTTTACGATGAATTCCAGGTAATGATCTTATTCCAAAATGGATATATGGTGTTATTTTGGAAGGGAAAAAAAAAAACCGCTTCATTCGTGTTGATGAACATTTGTTAAATGTGCAACACATAATCAGCACACAATACCGCATTTCAAACTGAGTGGATTCCCATAGACTTTGCTTTTTACAGCCTTCCCACCCTGCTGTCAGACTGGAGCAGGTAGCTTGCACTCCATTAAACAAACACTGTGGCCCCTCACTTTTATTTGACATTTTATTTGGCTGTGACAAACGAGCAGCAGTTGGATTATAACATAATTTGTCTCCTCTTTATTACCGGCACAAAGGACACCATTCATTAATTATTCTGCCGTTGCCGCTCAACACTAACTGGAAAGGTCCCTCTTTGGACAGATGGCGAGGACAATGTTATTTATATCAATCAGTCCAAAATGTTCAGCGAGGATTACTATTCCTTGGACCGCTTTGATTTATGTCTCCGCACCTCACCCCGCACCCAACCTCACCGGCTCCTGCAGGGACGCTTTAATCGAAAGGGAATTGAAAACAGACTCGCGAGGCGGGCAATGTGTTTCGGCATGTTTATTTATACATCTCACTTTTTTTTTTTTCTTCCTGGAGTCCTCTAAAGTAAAGTAGTTTTGCTGCTGTTTCTTTTCAGGGGGGGGAAATTTCTCTTGCAAGGCTCTCAGAGGTTTATAGAGGAGGAGTTTATGCAGCCAAAAGATTGCAATTAGCATTTCCTTCACTAGGAATTAATGTTTTTCTGTGTGAGGATGAAAAGAGCTTCTTTTCAAGGGATGTTACACTTGCAATGTATTGATAGGACAAGCAAATTATGTTTTAAAGCGGCAGTACGCAACATTTTTAAATTAAAATAACAATAAATAAACAAGATGAATTCTCCATTATCAGTCTGTGTGTTCAGGCCTAAATCCCCACCGTCTGCCTGAAATAGTCTTTTCAGTGATGTCGGGGCGTTTTGGGGTGTGTGAACCACGTCCAGGGGGCGTGTCTTGTGGGCGGGGCCAGCGGTGAGCCGGTTGTGTCTATCAAGGTGAGACTAGCGGCCGCAGAGCAGGAAGTCACCGCAACAACAACAACAATGGAGGAAAGCAGGAAGGAAAGGAAGAAGAGCGAAGATGAACGTTCAGTGTTCAGTGTTCTCCGTCTGTTTCTTCAGACTCAGAGTCAAAAATCAAAAGTCGTTGCTTTTTCATTGAATGAGTTTTTGGGACAAGCACCTGAGCAAATTCCCAGTTTGATTAACATTGTTCACTATGGAGACCTACTTTCTATTTTTTTCATTTTGCACAAATACAATCCATAAGCATCCGTATGGAAAACATAATCTTTATCGTACTTTACAGTCAGCTAGCTAGCTTCGTGGCTACTCTGCAAAAAAAGTCATTTGGTCTCATATTCAAAAAATTCATATTGAATATTGATTTTTTTAAGAGTCACTAAGTTAAGAGTTAGTTAATGCTTAATAAGCATTAACTAACCATTAAATTAGTGACCCTTATTGTAAAGTGCTACCTGTGCAACTAACACCAGGTTAGCTATAATTTCACGGATGACTGACAGGTGTCGGGGGCGGAAACTTGACCAACCGAGGGGCAGGAGGGCGGGACTAACACAAGGAGAAAAGCTGCAGATTGTAGCTTTAAAATCCAAAGTGTCCGTCCAGCTTTGGTGTTGATAAATGAATTTGAGACTGCATCTACACCGGCTTTTCATCTATTATTATGTGTTGAATGAATATGTGTAGAGTGACATGTACAGTCGACCATCCATGTGGCATGTGTCGTCTTTGTGTCTGCACACTGTATCGGTCCTGCTGCCTCTGCACCAAACCAACCAAGTCGAACATTTCTCATATTTTGGCCACGAAAATAAAATAAAATCCTGCTTCACCTGTGTGAGGCCCGACACACGGTGCTGCTGCAGGCTCTGGGAGTCGAAATAATGAATCGGCGGCTCCATCGCTTCCTCGTCGGGGTGGAAGAGGAGACAGACGGCGTTTTTTTTTTTTTGCGTCTTCGTCTGCCCCTGACACCACCTCTAACAACTCATCATTACCTTTCCTCTCTGCATGCAAACCGCTCCCACGGCAGTTTTTTTTTTTTACACGATTTACGCGTCTGTGTGGAAAGAGAGAGAGAAAAAAAATATTTTGTAATGAATACCATTTACGGAGTAATTAGTTTTATGCAAACTAGTGAAGATGAAAGCAAAAATCTTTATAAATTATGAATCATGTTATAACTTATCGGGGGTGCTTATCATCGCTTCTTATGAGTTAACGCACCTCCCTGTTAATTAAAAATGCTCACACAGAGTCAAAGGAGGGAGATAGTTCGCCGGCAGACTCATCAGGTAGCTCCGACTCAAAGAAAACCAATTCTGAAGGAAGCCTTTGTTCTTGCAGCTCGCTCTTCAAATCTCAGATCACGGCCACCACTCGTCAGGCGGCGGGCGAGAGAGGTAAATAACAATAAGGATGCGGGAGAGAGGGAGAGACAGAGACAGAGAGAGAGAGAGAGAGAGAGAGAGAGAGA
>NW_027282230.1:0-57500 GCF_046629955.1 Centroberyx affinis
CTAACTAAGTTGTGTCATTGCACGCATTAACGGGTTCTATTAGACAAACCAAACACACGAAGCCAGCAATTCACTTGGTGAAGATTTAAATAGGAAATAAAGGTACTTAACTGATCAACACAACCATCCACTTGTACTTTTCCAGTCCCAAATCCACTCAACAGCAAATTCAACGGTCCGAAAACTGCCCTGTCCAACAGGGTTCACAACTGGGGATTTAAAAAAAAATAAATAAAGAAAAAAGAAAAGAAAACATACAAAACAAAAGTAAACCTATATTTGGAGCTGCCTTCAGTCGCAATGTTTAAATTCACTGGACAACTAGCCTTACATGTAGGCTACTCTAGCTAGCTATAATCGCGAACGGAACAGGTAACTAATGCACGTGCACCTCTGCACATTGGTCACGTGGTTCCTCAACTTGTAAATTTAACGAGGTGAGTAGCAAAAAATGCACAAATGCACTTTTGTGCGTTCTGTACATAATATGCTACCTACAAATTTACTAGGCCAATATTTGATCTTTTTTTGACGATATATCAGAAGTGTAGACATTTGTTGGACACTTATTCTGTTGCATTTATTTATTGAATTTATTGAAAGGAGGACATATAACATAGAATAAAATATGACATGTAATAAGAGATAACCGTTTTTTTCTGGCTTAACCTATTACCAACCCGAAAATGAGTCACATATGGACAAAAGAGCAAATGAACAATGTGAAACCTATATAGTAAATGTCTAAGATAGTACAAGGAAATGGAACTGACACAAAAGCAAAACAGCTCTTTTCATAAATTTGTGGATCATGAGCACTTCAGGTGCCCTAACATTAATATCACAAATCAGCAATGCATCCAATAATCTCTAAAACTGATGACATCCTGCATGAATATAACAGTTGTAACTTTGTAGTTTATAAGCCACCACATAATGTGTCCTATGTGACAGTTTATTGATCCACATTCTCTTTTTGTTTGCCCAAGGTCCGGGTCAGGGTCGACTACAGAACAGAGATAGGGATTCAGTGTCTTGCTCAATGGCACTGAAGCAGGGAGGATGTTCGCTTACAATGGGGCTTGAACCCAGGTTCTCCAGTTGGAGGGAAGTCACATAGGCTATTTGTTCACAGTGATTTTTAATAAATGTCTTTGACAAAGCTGCTCTGCAACATCACCATGTATCTTGATGTTTCCCAATACCTGACAGACCTTGGGCAAAACATATTTACAAGTAATTCTTAGCATAACCCAGACTGAGTAGCAGAATTTAACACACCAGGACAATTCAGACAGTACCATGAATGAATGTTTAAACTTCCTTGTTTTGTCCTATGTGGCAAACCCCACCTGCCTGGTACTGCAAGCAGGGTAAAACATATACAAAGAAGTATTTACTGTTTGACCCAGGTCTGATGCCATTACATCCCCATTGTGTCAGTGTGGCTTCTCTGTTACTCTTTCTGAGTCTCCTGGGTCTTTTCTTTGATGAAGCCTAATGATTTTAGTGTTGTGTAGTTTTTTCCATGTATTCATTTCCATGAGGTAGTCATGGTTGAGGTAGAAGACAACGTGGGTTTTAGCATGCTTTTCCATATAGTAGTTGGGGTATTTACTGTAGTCCTCTGTCATGAATCCATATGCATCCACCTGAGATAGACAGAGAGGGAGAAAGAGAGAGAGAGAAAATCTTTGGTATATATGGTATATATATTACATACTAGATTTCTTGATCTCTATACATTATTACAGGTTTTTGTATCATTCACCATGGTAACCAAATTGGAGGCAGTGATAACTAGGAGATATGTTGACATTCTTAAGTAATGTTAACTTACCACGTCACAGGTATGCAGAGCCAGGAAGAGAGTGAATGCCCCGTTGGTCGGTCTGACTACAGACCAGTTCACATCATTGAGCACTGAAGACTTCAAGAACCTGCGAGCAATGAACAGTGGCAAGTGCACACGCACACATTGAACAGCCTAATAGACACAAATCTATGAAGCAAGTTTGCATATGATTAAATATGAAAGGAGGCTGACCTGTTCCGCACATATCTGAGAAAGTCTGGGTGCAGAACATAGAAACGACTCTCATCAAACTGTCCGGCGTAATACGTCCACGGCCTGGAAGGTAAAGACACAATATTCAGTAATCACCCAGACAGTGTGGTGAAATGATGAGAAGTGGGTGATGCTAAAATGAGAGGGTGAATACTGTCAGAGCTAAAGGAAAATATGTTCTGTAGCAGTGTGTGTGTGTGTGTGTGTGTGTGTGTTACTCCCTCTACTAATAATGTGCAGAGGGTAGATGTTCACCGCAAGGAGTAGTATGGGCCACTGAAGACTCTTTGTCTACTGAGAAGACCCTGCAGCCACTGGAAATCCCTCATACCCTCAGGAATCATCACATACTTTATACCCTGCAAAAGGAAGAGGAGGATAGACATGGTTGGCATGGTGTGTGTGTGTGTGTGTGTGTGTGTGTGTGTGTGTTTGTGCATGTGCGGCTGAGCGTGAAAAACTCCCAGCTTGAAAATGAACCATGATAATATTGCGCCACTGTTGTTTGAGTTTCAGTACTTCATCGTGTGGGATCTTTGTGAATCCATACTTCTTGAAATAATACAGCGATGCGGTGATGGAGTGGGCTGTGTGAACGTATACTGCCGTTTTGTTTCCTACGTCTTCCTCGTAACCCTTAGTGACCGCACCGTTCATCCTGCCAGAAAAAGGGTCAGAGCATCAAAATGACTTTGAGATATCAACACAACATGCACAGGGATTTTCCTTGGCCTAAAACAAAATGGCGTGACACTCACAGAGCCGCATTAGATGTCACATACCCCATGTGTTCCGGGTAATATGAATAGGTCCAATTATATTCTCTTTGTTTGTGGTGAAGAGCACCTCCCATGTTATAATCTGATTCCGACTTTTTTTTTTATCTTGCCTGTGCTTGGCTTGGTCAATACAGGACCTAGATGTGTTTGTTTAGGTGGATGTGGGTGTTTGTCATAGCGTTTCACAACTTATTAATTTTAAGTCTCTCTAACAGAAGCTGGGTGTGAGTGAAGTGAATAAAATCACGTATTTACATTGTGGTGTAGCTCTAGTGCTCTTTTATCTCCTCTTTCCTCCAAAAAGTTAACCTCTTGCTGGGCTGTCTGCGTAAATAAGAATTTCTTCTTAAGTGACCTGTGTAGCTTCAAATACTGTTTACTCTGTATTGTTTCAAATCATCATGATCATTGTTAAAAGATCAAAACCTTGTATCTTCGAAAAAAGAGAGGCATTGTGACTGACTGGCACTACATGTAATGCCACCACTGCTACAGTACACACACTACAGTTTGTGTGTGTGCGTTTTACAAATCTGTGGAAGTCAGATTCTTACAGGATCCCCACCATAGGCAAATATTACCTTGACAAATATTCAGTATAACTAGAGGGAGTGGTCCCAACGGAACTTGCTCATCTACTATAAACTGTAAGTATTGCAATCTTATTGGCCTCGAGGTGATGACTAAGAAAAAAACACAACCTAATGGTTTGGCAGCGTTCCCTCCCTTGTATTTTCCTGTGCCCCTCTTACCTAAACACATAATCGTGTGCGTCTATCTCCTTGCCCATGCCAGAGCCATAGAGGATCCCACCAGTGCCCACCACAGCACAGCGCACACAGCCATCACCATCTCCTCTGGGAAGGAGTAGTGGCTCCTTTGGCTTTGGGATCAAATCCACAGCTGCCTTCACCTCTGCAAACCCAAGCAAAACATGCAGATTAATACACAGTCTCTGCTTAAATTAAAATGCACAACACACACTATGCAATACTGCTATTTGCAGACACACACAACAAACACACACCCCTACCGTTGTATTTGTACTCCATGAAACCAAAGGGGTTGTTGAAATGGGAAAGTCTGTTCCACTCACTCATGTTGAGATTGTCTTTGTGCATAAACAAATATAAGTTGGGAATGAAAGCCTGCATAAAGCTTGGATCTTCAGACTTCTGCAGAGGCTGGGGACAGGTCTTAGAATGCAAAAGAAAAGACTATATTAATCTATTCATCCTAGCAGGAAAAATATAAATAAATAATTGTCATCATATTGGCTAAACCTACTGATTTAGTGAGGGCTCCATACAGTGGAGAAAGAGAGGATGCGTCAATCATCACATAAATGCAGTTTGATTGACTGACTGATTGAAGGAAGCGACAATGATTGTATTAGGAACAGAGGCAAGCTGAAAAACAAATGCAAGCAGGTCACACCATAGCCACACACATATAAGCATATTGCCAGAAGATATCAGCCATGTTCACCCACTCCCGTATTTTTATTAAGGGTCATCTGACCTCTCTTGCTACAGTCTGCTTACTGTCTGTCTGGGTTGGGCATCCTGGATATACACATCTTCAAAATCCCATTGAGGCAGTTTCTTAAAGTCCTTTTTGAAGAGGATAGGCATGGGAGTCTCCTTGAGGGAACCTACAGCATGTGTAGTGCTGTCTCTCTTGACCATTTTATCGGTTTTTAGCTGTGTCAATAGGTGCGTTTTGGGTTGGTTTCTTGCGTTCAACACAGCAGGAGAAGTGAAGTTGTCTTTTTTATCTGAGAATACAGTCGTATAATGGACAACCGACCCATCTTGTCCTCTCTGTTTGGTTTTCCCTGAGATAACAGTCCAGCTGAATTGGAAACTTGGCAAAGAGCAATAGATGCAAAATACCAGCATTAGTCAAATATCCTTTATTCTAAACAACTGCACATGCCTGTAATCGTGAGACTGATTCACTAAATATTTGCTCGAAGAAAAAATTGATACCAGCGTTGGCTACTTATTCACCAGGAAATTGTCACTGCGTCCGATGTCCTGCTGGGTAATTCAGTCTCTTTCATCACCTTCCCTTTTTCAATTACCCATCTCCCACTGCAATCTTTCAACAACTCACCTGATTCTTTGTGATATACGTTCCCATGACAGCGTATACAGCATGATGCCGACTGAGACCACCAACAGCAAAGGGAAAATTCTCCTGAAATGTTGAAATGCCATAGCGCGAGATAGAGGCTTTGTCCGTATAACTGAACACACTGAGTTGTTTGCTTTATACACCACTGGAGAAATAAGTGGGAATGGCTCCAGTACCCAGTCCACACCCTGCCACGGTGAACTAAAGTACATTCATACGCAAATACAGAACTGAAGACAAAACAAGGTGTAAGATGGTTTATTCACAGCAGCTGGTTGTTCATACAGAAGCAGCTTTACAGGTGCCATACCTGCCACAGATGAAGAGTCTTTAAGAAGATACAACAAGATGAAAAAAAATCATGTAATAAATGCATCATATTTATTGCTTTTATTAGTATATAAAACTAATAGAAAGAATAGTCCTTAATCCCTTTTAGTCCTTATTTACATAGGGGTAGCTAGTAATGTCTGCTCTGGGTTTCAATAGATGCAGCTGCTTTGTTTTTTTTCCATGTGGACTGGTCTTTGGATGACAGGTGGATGGAACAGCAACAAAACAAACAAACAAACAAAGCAAATAATATGAAACATAAAGATGGATGGTCGGTCTTGAATATTGTTGAGTGGATTGTATGTACTGTATGTTTCTGCATAACGTGTAGAATGGGTGTATGGAGTTTGTACTTGGTATAATGGAATAGTCCTTGATTAGGGCTCATAGGTATTGAGCACAATCAGAAGATGCATCACAACAAGGAAGAGTGGAGCTGGAGAGCAGTCTTAGATGGAGTAGAGTTTGAGCTGCTCCTCTATGTCTCCCTCGGACACGTCCCCAAACGTCTCCTTGTTGTCCTTCAGCAACTGGAAGATGGCGGCCAGCTGCTCACGCTGCACCCTGGGAAGAGAACACAAATATCGAACAAATCTTGAGAACCCACTCTTGTGAAAATGTTTCAAATATTCAAATAGTTTATATAATTTGCTTATGTAAAGCTACCGAATGAGTTACAGCCTGCATTGCCTGCATGGGCGTAACAACAGGCTAGAAAATGTTATTTTGTGCTCCACCCACCATCTCCATGGTGATTTTACCACCTAGGCCTTACTATAACACAAGGAAAACTCTGGAAGGAAAGATGCAGAGGGAAATGGGAGTGGTGGATTTGGAATATTGGCAATTCCACAAACATGATGAGGTGAAGTGAAAAGTGAAAGGTCATGGTGCAGCAAAACCAAAGAAAAGCCATGCCACATCCAGCCAAACATGCATAAGCAGCTAATAATGACAAGATAAGCAGCATTAATTTGATGTAAGTGAAAGTCCATGGCCAGCATTCACTGACTAATCTAGGACCATTTGTCTGTTGATAGCCACATTACCTTACCTTAGGGTTATTCAAGGGGCAAACAGATCTCATATCACCACTGCTATTCTAAAATAAAATAAATATGAGCTTTCTAATTAACTGACAATATCGCTTAGATATTACTTACCACACAATATAAGCTGTGTTTACCTTTTCTCAATGCAAAAACTTTCTATTTTTCCTCCATCTTTACTATTCCCATGTTACTGAAAAGCTTTGGAAGCCAATTTCTTAAAACACAGGTCACAGTATTGCGTTGCAGTGACTCCTCTAGTGGCGGGACAGAGGAGAGTCCTCAGAGGATTAACTAACACTCCTCTGACCTTCAGTCAGAGGTGACAAGTGGAAACAGCCAATCAACACCTCCACACACCTGAGGAACACCTGCTTATATACACGTCTACAGTGGAGTGATGGGACTGGGCAGCGGGAGGCGGGCAGGTGGGATCAGATAAGCATGACAACACAGTATGTTGGTCGCTTCATGGCCACTTTAGGATCGACATTTGTGGCAACAGCTGCCAAAAATCACTGCTGAGGTCAAAATTTAATGCGTACGCAAATTGAACTGAAGCATCCCACTGGAATAGTTTCCATACAATGGCCAGAAAGTGACACCCCTGGGAGTAATGGGTGAGAATGATAACTCATACTTTACCACATATTTGCTCCACTCTCCCTGCCTGCCTGTCCAACAGGTTTACAGAGAGGTAAAGTCTGTGGTGAACTCTATCCTGCAATGATAAGAGCAGGAGATGCATTACAAAAAAAGAAACCATCATTAACTTCTCGAGTGTCATTTAGTTACTCCTCTGTTTTCCATTTTTCCTCTCTTCCTTGAATAAAATAAGCCACTGATCTATGGACTTGATGTGTAAATGTCATTTAATGAAAAACATACCCACAGAAGCCACAACATGCTTTGAGTAGTTTCCTTAAGTCCCTGTACGTGTTTTTCAATCTCAACCTAATGCCTGGCACAGACTCAATCTGGCCTTACTCAGTCTAGCCCCAAGCCGAAGGGTGACACAGCAGCTAAACGTGGAAGGCTCTCAGTGAAAAGCCAACAACACACACACACACGTGCAGAGGGTGTAGACAAGGTTAGAGGGAGGCAGAAGAGAAGTCGACACTGGACAGTAGGCAGGAAAACTGAGGGGAAAACAGGGAAATTCAGAAAAACTTCTGAAAGTAACTACAATTAATTAAATTTTAACATGTATTTTCAGCAAACTGTTTTGACAAAGAATCTTGTACAAAGGTTTACTACTAGTTTTGGAGCATAAGGCGAAATCGAGTACATTGGGAAAGTGTGTTCTAAATAGTAAAGGTGTTCAAATTGTGGAATACTAATGTTCTGGATTTTTGATAAATTCTGAAATATTCGTAGTTTTCTGTGACACAGGACAGCTCAGGCATTGGCACTGACCTCTGCTCCTCCTCCAGCTCGTCTTTGGACATCATCATCTGCAGATGGTTGGTTCGTGCCTTGCCTGGGACGTAGTTCATGGAATTGTTCGCATTTGATTCCAGCTTATCTAATGAAACAGAGTCATCTGTGATTAGAAATCGACACCTAACCTTTACTTAATTTGATCAAATTCTGAAAAAAAACAAAAACAAAACAATATGCATATATACATGATTTTGAAAGATTTTGTGCTCACCGTTGATGCCCGGGCTCTCTGCGGCTCCTTCGGTCTGGGGGTAAGAGAAAGCACACTTTAGGAGCTCCTTATCAGAGAGCCCAATGATTGACCTACGGCTCCTCTCTGACGAGGCCGCGGATGACGAGTCTACGTCTAAGCTCATGTCCCTAGATGCAGGCCTGTGGATGGACAGGCTAGATGTGGCTGTGGAGTGCAGTTCTTCAGTATGAGGGTGGGGATGTGACTCCTCCTGTCAGAGAATTAAGGGGTCAGATGAGGGGTGTAACACCATCATTTCAAATGTTTTCCCCAAAAAATGTATGCCAATAAGCTTTGTTTTTGCTTCTCAAATATCTGTATGTGCTTGGATCTTACTGACATTACACAGCACAACACCCAACGCTTCTAAAAATGGGTGTCCCAAGGATATATGAATTGTTAAAACCTTGCGGGCAGGCTCAGGCTATACGTTGCAATACAGGGAAAGCTCCAAACAAATCAATTGAACAACTCATGTTACCTTTATACCCCATCTCTCCTGGATGCTGATCTGGCCTAAGATCCCCACGTGTCACCTCACCGGTGGACAGGCCAAGGTCACCTCTCCATACTTGGCCCCCTTGGGTGCTGATTTGACACCTCCCTCCCCATCCTGTTCTGCCCACCTTTATGGTCCTCTACTCTCAGTGAGTTTTAGTAGCAATGGCAGCCATCCAGACATGCTCAAGGACTAAGAGGCTATTAGAGGCTAAAAGAGGGCTGAGGAGATTCATGACAACTAGCTGAGTACGATGCAGTCTAGAAAAAAAGCCATCTGATTGGAAATGTAAATTGTGTTTGTATGTGTGTGAGTGACAGAGATTGACAGAGAATCATTATATTCTATACAATTAAACTACTGCCTTATTATGGCACAACAGACAGCCAAAACTATATGGAAACTGTATAGCAGACTACTTACTGATTGCACAGATTTCACTACATCCCAGTGGTCATGTGAACTCCCCCAGTCGTCCATCGCATTCTTCTTGTCGGGTAGATAGCCATTCTGCTTTGGGCCAGATTTGCCTAATCCTCCCGCTTTAGCGTCTCCCGTGTATCCAAAATAACTCATGGCAAAGTCGGCTGAAGATGACGAGCCATTAAATAGCGATGTTGCCACGACAATAGCGAGAAGGGTGAAAATAATGGCTGATAATATAAAAGTTAGATCCATTGTTGCGGAGCGCGTTGTCTTTTATTAGGCCTATAATAAAAGCCTGTACAAGTCTTTTAAATAGATCTCGGCGGTCTGTGCTGTCTAGTCTGGTTTCCGTTTCTTCTTTGTCTCGGTTCACCTGACTCTTGCATGCGCTCACTCGCTGTTCGCCATCCTGCGGCTTACAATACGCCTCACCAAACATCAACGTTAACGACCAGCGTTTACGGTACACGGTGCAGAGTACAATCTCCCCTCCGTGCAGGACGTCACATCCTCTGGTCCCGCCCCCCTCGGCCCGCCCCGTCCCGTGCGCTCAGTCCTCACCGCTAGATCCCCCGTCTGCAGCGGATCAGGTGGGCTGGCATGGCCGGCTGCAACGTGCTCCACTCGTTACTTTACAGGTAATCCCATCAGCGGTGTGTTGTACAAACAGGGAGATTCAAATGGTTTGTGACAGGATCCGTGCAGCTCCAAGTTGATAAAGTCAAGCAGGGTTTACGTCTGTGCGGGCAGTGTGATGTGCTCACCTGAGGATACACTTCCAGCACCTTCAAATCCGAGTCTGTGCCAGGGACGGGATTGAGACAATAAAGGAAATACAAACAAGAAAACTAAAAAGCTGCATCCATTACACCCCGAAACACCATATCTGTGCTGTTCTCAGTGGTGAGTGTTATTTATATAGCCTACTGACCTATAACCAATGACAAATATATTCACCCATTGGATTGCCAAGATCTGAAGTAGAGTGAAATCACAATTATCTGGTTATTAAACACCAGAAGCAATTATGCAGAAGTTAAATGCATGATATAATCTCACACAAAACTTGAGCCACAGGCTAGACAAAACTCACACAGGCAACTCGTTTACCACAAAGATTTTTTATTAGCATTCACCTGAAGCAATTACAAGACGTTTGAGGGGCTCACAAAGGAATGCAATACACAAACTCATTCATTAAGCAGCCAGAGCTGCCCTTTCAACCCTTCACCTGGAGTCACACTGGACCCCAATTCAAAAGCGAGCAATACCATCAGGAGTGGATAAACCACAAAGGAAAGGGAGAGGAGAGAGGGGGTAAAGAGGAAGGATGAGGGGAGTATTTTGTACAGCACATGGAGGGAAGGAGAGGTCACAAGACAGGAGAAGATGGATGATCTGCCACACCTGTGATCTTACAAACCGGCAAACGGCAGCGGAGGGTCGAGCCCCGGAACAGCGCCGGGCACTCAGCACCGCAACACGCCACACCATCTCACCACCGCACTGCACCGCATCTTAACAGCTAACCAGCATTACTCAACTGCTACACAACTGCGCCTAGTGCACAAAAGATACACAAGAAAGAGGGTTAGAGTCATAGGAAAGCAAATTTGACCAGACAGAAAAAAGAAATTTGACAGAAAGAAAAGAAAATGCTATGCTGCCAGATTAGCAAGTCAGCAAAGTTAAAATGGGTAGCACTGTGATAGTTTCACATTTTGCTTTTGTTACTGTACATTCTCCTACAACAGTGGTACATATTTCTGTTAAGGGTCTGTACATCCAACATGGCACCCTGTTCTACACCAACTCTGCAAATAAAACAAAAACTCCTCTACATCCATCTCAAAAGAGTATTAAACAAGGGATTCGATGAAAACAAATCTACGCAATTCAAAATGAAGAATTTATTAACAAGGAGGTACAAATTAAATCCATATGCAATTAACTCAATTCAAAGGGAGGAAACACCTCACAATTCCCTTTCAATATGCTCACCTAAATGAACAGTTATCACATATACAACAGTACAGAATTTGCCGAAGTAAATTAAATCAAATGAATCATTTAAAACATTTTAGACCAAGTTCCAATAACCTTTTGGTCTGTATTCAGTGGGTGTATAGTGGAGTCCACTTGCTCAATGTTAGGCTCTTCCTGATGTCCTCAGCAAAGGCTCAATCATCTGAGATCTGGAAGGAAAGACAGCACAGCGTTAACCAGAGCAAAGCAACTATCTGGCTTAAGTTCTGCAGCTGACCTGGATATAATAACTATAATACCTTTACTCGTTCCAATATCCGTTTGTTCTTCTTTCCCCCCCCGAGGCTAAACATTATGTAATACACATGTTCCAGGTTGTTGGGTAACCATCTTCTGGAACTGTTCCTAACAGCCTTAGTAATTTTTCATATTTCTTCACACACCTTCCGTGCCCCCCTCCCAAACCCCAGCTCTAACAGACTATAAGACTCTTACACTCGGGCATATTTGAAAAACAAACCTCGGGGTCCGTTCCCTCTGAGTGGCCGGGAAACCACAGACACAGACGGTACAGCGCTCAGTGCGTCTGCCTGTGATCCTGTGAACGTACCTCACCACACCACCTCATACACCAACTGACAGCCCGAACCACCGCCATGACGACCTGCTCCATAGCAACCACCGTTGCCTTGGTGACCTGCTCCTTAGCAACTGCCATCGCCCTCAGCAAACAGGCAGGTCACATGGGCGGGTCACACACTAACTGCTCTCACACTGCCACACCCCCAACTCCTCTCTTTGCAAACAGGACTCCGCAGCTTGGAGGAAAGAATTCCACATTTAGGTGAACGTTTGAGTGAAGCACCCCACGCCACAACCCCCCTCATACAAACCCCCATGACTACAAAAATGTTAATTCTCAATCTTATAATAGGTGACATAGCAAATCAAGTTCAACTAAATCACCAATCTGTATGTGCTTTAGAATGGCTGAACACACAACCAAGTAAAGTACATACAGAACTGGGACTGTAGGGTACATCAATCTCCTTCACTCTTGTTTTTTTTTTTTTTTTTACATGTATTTAAAAAAACAGTCTAATTTCTAAAACAGTCAGAATTCTGCAGTCTTGGGTGCTTATGTGTGAGTGACTGCAATGTAGCATCAAGACTGCAGAATACCAATTCCAGTGAGGACAGCTACCCATTTCACCACTCTAAAGCATTAAACATAATCCACCCCTTCCCATGAATACCGTCTCATCGTGTCCTGGTTTGGGGTTAAGACTCAGCTCCATTGTCCTCTGGGGATTTGGGCCTGCTCTTGGACCTGGATCTGGACTTGGACCCTCTGTTGGAAGGCGGAGTTCGACTCCGGGACTTTGACCGGGACCGTGACCTGGAGGGGGACTTCGATTTGCTCCTTCGGGGGCTTCTGGATTTGGACTTGGACCTGGACCTGGAGTAGGAGCGGGACCTGGAGCGGCTGTAGCGGGAACGGCTTCTGGACCTGGACCGGCTTCTGCTCCTGGACCGGCTGCGTCTGCGGCGGCGACCAGGGCTGGCTGAACGGCTGGTTAGAGACAGAAGAAACATTATGTAAATAACACAGCAAGAACAAAGTATGGTCAAAACTGCATATTAAAGAATATGACTTGCAAACATTAAATGAAACTGCTGTAATAGCCTTGCTTGCGATACGTAACAAACAATTGCTGTACAAGATATCTTGAATAACACGTTTGGTTCAGGACACCATTTCCTGTTTATTTGGAAAAGACAACTAGACGCTTAGGTGTATTGCTGCCCTCCACAGGATAACCTGCTTTTATTTTATCATCTTAAAAGCTTTGGTATATTTTTGTAGTCTTCAGAAACATATTACACTACATATGAGCGATTATTCTCTTTCCAATTGATTTCAGGACACCATGTGCCTATCCATGTGTTATGTGGACCATAATTTCCCCTCACACGGTCGCGAGCTCACCGTTAAAAGGTTACTCAAAGTATTATTACCTCCTGCTTCTGCGTCCGTAGCCTCCAGACCTGCGGGGCGGGCCGCCACCTCTGCGGCCGTAGTGGGAGTCCGGCGGGCGGCCGTAGCGCGCCATCTGCACTCGAAGCTCCCGCCCGTCGAGCAGCGCACCGTCCATGGCGTCCATGGCGTCCTCGGCATCGCGCTTATCGTGGAAACGTACGAAGGCAAACCCGCGACTTTCCTTGGTGTACCTGTCCCGGGGGATGTACACGTCCCCTACCCGGCCGTACTTCTCAAAAACTCGGCGCAAAGTCTCGGGCGAAGTCCGGTAAGTCAGGTTGTCCACTTTGAGAGAGGTCATCCCCTCCACATCAGGCGGGGGCCTTCCGTAGCTCATTTTCTTCCCCTCACAACAACACAACAGACCAGTAAAGACAAAACCTTAAGGTCTTACCGTTTGGTAAAACCGTTATTTGGTGGTTACCAAGCTCCCGTTGAAATATTTCGTTCAAGTTTTAACGGATTTTGGCTCGTTTCGTCCTGGGCGTCGTAGCCCGCGCAGCATGCACGTGAAATGGCGGCAACAACGCTTCCTTTTCGTCTTTTTTTCCCTCTTGGTTCTTTCCGCCTCCGTTGGCCTCCTCTGATTGGCTGCTTGTCTGTTTGACTTCCTGCACATGAACCGACACTGCCCTCTGTCGGCTCGGAGTGGCACAGTGGCAATTTGATTCACTGGGTCGCAATTCTGCCATTGTTCCATTTAGTCTTATTATAAAGCTGTTATATTACACTATTTCACCGTTATTTCTTACACGAGTCACTCCAGACGACAGAATGGCAGTTGTTGATTAATCGATTAATTGACTTTCACATTTTAATTTCTATTATCCTACTTGTTGCCAAAAATAGCGGCAGTCAGCCCATAATTTCATCGTGAGGATCTGTGCCTATGTTCGGCTAAAATATTGGGCCATATGTTCATGGGATTTCCTCTTATGTCCAGGGGAATTATTTTAATTTAGGTTCAGTGTGTATTCCACTGAGCCTACACTGCACTGCAGTCAGGGCTGTTCACACATTTGGTGTAGGAAGGTCACGTTATAAAGCGGGTCGGAGCTGCTGGAGAGGACTGCGCAAAACCACGGTCCGGATTTGTGCCTGACGTCATGGGGAGCAACAGACCTGGTCTCTGACAGGATCCAGCGAAAAGCACCAGGGATAGATATCAACATCCCACGGCCGCGAACCATGTCGAGCACATCGCTGTTTTGTGCCACATAGCCCCGAGCCGCGGACGGAGATTTTCGGTTTTCGCCGCCGCGCGCCGGAGATGCGATTGCGTCGCACAATGAGAGCGGCTCGCCGTTAAAGGGAGTCGGGCTGCTGCCGTTTCTGCCTCAAAACAAGCTGCACCGTTGAACAGGGAGGGATAAGCAGCCAGAGAAACACGACTAATCCCCGGGACGGTCACATTCACACAGGGCCTCGGACCCGACAGACATGGACAGGGCAGCACGAACTGGATTACATGATAGGGAATAAGGAGACGGCGCACACGAAGCGAATGTGAAGTGTTATGCTCATGAATTTGTGCTTTTATTTGACTGGAAATGGGAGCTTTAACGAGCAGACAAAACATAGGCGTGGAAGAAGTGGACATTCCGTCCAATTCGGTGTACCGTTATCCACCGAAATCTGGTAAGTCGCCACACAACAGGTTCGACTGGGGAGGGACACATTCACCAAGGCTTACTGCAGATGGGTTTTGTGCTTTAAACATGCATGGGGGGAAATATGAAAAGTAGCCTAGACATCAGCACCATCATACACGGGGTGATGACAGGCCCGCAGGACGTTTCAGCCCTCGCCTTTAACCTGGAGCAGCTACCTGTGGAGAGAGATGTGCAGAATATTAACTTCATTTCAGGTTCATAGTCTTTTTTTTTTTTTTTTTTTTTTTTACCGTAGGTGGACTGGTGCCTTGACTGCATCTCTGGCATTGCATCATTGCTGTATTGTCTATGGAGTTATAATGGAGTATATTATGACTGTCTGTAACAGAGGGTCTGGGTGTTTATTGTAACCATTTCCACCATGTGTTCATTAATCTGTTATGCCCAGAGGAAATAGGACGGTTCACTCTTTACCTTGGATACTGAATACCACTGACTTGAAAACCAAACCCATCATTTTCCTCCCAGCTGTCTGTTTTCTGAGTGGCAATGACAGAACTGAGCAGCAACTGGGATGGGTCCTTCTGTTGTTGAACTTCTATTGATGGCATCATGACTACCTCTACCTATAAAGTAGTTAAGTCATGATGGTTCCTAATAAGATGAAAACAAATCATCATCATCAGAGATATTTCAGAGCTAGTTGCTGGTTAATGTTGAGTATTTTGAGGAGGTTTTGACCTAAAGACACAGAGACATCCAGTGTAACAGGACCCCCTCCTCACCTGACTCACACACTGTCCTTGGGACCTAAAAGTGTGTGTGATTTTGTCAGGTTATTGTTCCTCTATGTGACATTGTTGATACACATTGTGTTCAAGCTGGCTGCCTGGGCTTGGCAATAATATAATATGCTGTATCCTTGTTCAGTAAAATCGTGTTGTGGAGAAATACTGATATTGTGTTATGGTGATATACAATTCTGCTGTCTAAATGAATGAGAGAAAGATAATACTGATCAAAATCTCTGACAAAATTAGATCTGCAATTAGGGAATATTTGAAAATTAGAGAGTTTTGCCATACTTTATATAACTATGCAGTTCAGTGCGTTGAACATCAATTTAATTATTTGCCATGATTTTGCATGTTATTGTTGTTATTGTTATATATTAATATGATAGTAATTTCTTAGAATTATTGTGATGTTAATTTTGCCCATAACACCCTCTGCCCACCATGCCCCATTTTGATTAAATTCCTCAGTTAGTAAGCACTAAAACCTTTCCAGTCATTCCCTGTCGGTCCCCACCTAAAGGAGGGATGGAAGGGAAGAAGAAAGAAAGTGTTGGCACGTGGCCCGCGTGGCAGCCATTTGTTCAGCTCGCACCCTATTTTCGGTTGAATTAGTCACAGGCTGGGTAATTTTGTGATATAATAGTCATTGCTCCGACCTGGAGGAGAGGTGGGGGGTAGCTGGAGGTGGAGGAAAGGTGGGAGGTGGAAGGTGGAGGCTGCTGGTGAAACTGATCTGTCAGGCCCAGTTCCTGTCTCTGGGATCTGGTGACAGCTAGAGCCTCGGCTCCACTCACCTGTCCCACCCGCTGTAAATAATAATAAGGTGATGAAGGTAGGGAGCCCAGTCATCGGGTTAATCATAGAGTGTGTGCTTATGTTGTGTGTGTGTGTGGGAGGGAGTGTGTTTGTATGGCTTATATGTGTCACAGGCTGGCTGGCTATCTATCTATCTATCTATCTATCTATCTATCACATATAGGGGTTTATGGGTGGATCTTACAAATGAATACGCCATTTGCAAATTCACGTCTTCCTAATTTCATTTGGTTATATTCAATTTGTGGTTTTACACACATTCTAAGTGTTTCTGCTGTGTCAGTGCCTTTTGTCCCTAATCCCTTCAGTCTCCTCATTAGTAATATTAGAGCATCCAAACTACGCGGCCCCTCCAGCAGCGATAAGAGAGATTCAGATCAGCGATGCCAGACCAGATGTCCCTCAGTGCCAGCAGATAGATGACTTGGCTGTCTACTAGTGTGTGTTTAAAGCCCCCCCACACACACACACACAGCCACCGATCCACTATTACGGTCTTATGATATTAGCTGACCCTGTGATTAAAAGGCAGAACCGCTATTTACCCCTGTTGTCGTCAAGCCCGAGTCCTGGCAAACAGGTGGACAGGCTCTTATTCCCAGCCCAGTAACAACCTGACTTGACTCTGAAAGTATTTACCAATCCTTCTCAGGGTTTCACTGTTTGTTAACTAAACAAGGCCGTCTTGAAGTAACTCTATCATGCATAATAAGGAACATTTTGTGCATCTATTATCAGGATGCTCTGACCCTTGTAAAGCTCACTAGTTGTTGGAGATCTAGGAGCTTGAGCTTAGTCTGCTTATTCTGGGTGAGAGTGTCAGTGATGGGTAAAATATTAAAGGAAAATGTCAATGTTTTATCCCAGTTAGGTGCCAGATGGGTAGGGTTTGCACACATAGTCTTCAAATCTTATTTTTTCTCAGAACGAGTGAAAGAATCTGCCAGAAGGGTGAGATAATTTCACTTGTTTCCAATGCAGCTCAAATGCTTTTTTCCAAGAATTTTCTTTAATGAGTGATCTGGCTTAGTCTGTCTCATTTCAAGATGTTCAGACTAGAAAATTCCTGAAACAAGTGAAACTAATCAAGAGGGTGGGGGGGTAGGGACGTCTCACTTTATTACTGTCACTATTATCACTTTTTATTTTTATATGATACTACATTGATGTATATTTTGTAACAATGTGGAATATGCCTGCCCAACCCTGGGAACTTTTGTTGAAAATCTCAATAAAAAGATTTTGAAAAGAAAGAAACAAGTGAAACTGCATTGGAAACAAGTGGAATTATCTTTGTCTTATCTTAGATTTTAAGACTGAATAGGAGACTAAATGACTTGTTGAAAGTCAATTTAGTATACATCAGTGTGCTTGACAACTGATCTGACACAATCTGGATTGTCCTGACATGGTGAACCCACCTGCTACTCCAAAGAATGAGTCACAACTACTATATGTGACCCAGGTCTGGTACAGACACATGTGTCTCACAAGTTTAACGTGTAATGTGTTTGATTGTCACCCTGTTTGTCCGCAGGGAGTTACTTTGCCAGCCATTTCATCATGGGGGGAGAGAAGTTTGACTCCACCCATCCGGAGGGTTACCTGTTCGGGGAAAACACCGACCTTAACTTCCTGGGGACCAGACCAGTAGCGGTTGGTATTCTCACACTGCACACTAACACCTAATTGTTAAATATTGGATGGGACATCAGGCAGTATTGAAATGAAATGCCAAGAAAAGATGTGTAAAAAGATATATCTTATATAATAAAGATACGTAGGCTATAAAAAGAGATATTAAGATATAGTGAAGTCCTGCTTTATATCCTTGTGTTAAGGCTGGTGATCTACTGTAGCAATCTTTTTGCCATTAAACAGTAAGCAGTATATTTCAGCAGCCGTGGCTCCTGCAGGGACAACCAGCGGGATTTCAAAGTGCCGCTGAATGAAATGTATTCCAACGTCTCCTCCTGTCAAACTAATTAAAAGTGAAGCGACAATCTGCCGGCTCCTCACGCCGTGAGGTCGCTAAGTGACGCTTCCTCCGGAGGGCTCGTTCATCTTAATCGTGAACCTGAAGGTCAAACTGATGAGAGCCGCGGTTCAAACGGAGCAGGAGTCCAGAGAGGAGAGAAGAGGGAGCCGAGCGCTCGCCTTCTGCTCGTCTCAGTTTCACACACACTGAGGAGGGCGTTTGTGTTTTCACTAACTGGAGCTCAGCAGCCTGAAATGGGGAGACTGGGCTCTATCCCTCCATTTGCTAATCTCAGCCGCACTGCTGTTTCTGTCTAGACTGGGGATAAAATTAGGAGTGCAGTTTTTCGCCCCGATTATGTGGGTGTTTATAATCCTTCTTCAGTGTGCGCAGAATTCAGTTTCTGGTGGTGTGTTTTGCGATTGTGTGTGTGTGTCTGAAGCTTTCCCAGCGTTATATAATTTCTGGTGGTTTCTAAGCAGATGGTGCTGCAGAATCAGAAACCCGACTAGAGTTGTAGCGCTCTCTGTCTCCCTCACCATGATAATGGATGGGCTATTTATAGGGATTTTTCAGAAACTCCTGCCTGAAGCGCACGGATTTACAAAATGGATTTTACAAAATGGATTTTTAAATTATTTTCCCAAGAACATTCACTTTTGTGTGTGTGAACCTCTCTGTACATTTTTTTGTGTGGTTGTTAATGTTTGTGCCAGTGACAAGTGTGGCAGGTCAAGTGTGTGACAGTGTGTGTTTTGAGTTTCTGTGCTTTGTCCGTCCTGGCAGCTTGGTGCTGTAATTATAACACAGAGGCTGGTAATGTTGCGGATTTAGACGACGCTTTGCCATTCCCATAGCACAGAGTCACTTTCAGACACACACATACACACACACACACACACGCGTACACATACATACACACTATGGTGCCATTTCGAACCGATACTCATGGCTTTTGGAGGCGATTACAAAACTATTCCACACATTTTTATTTAAAAATGAAAGCATCTTTCTCTTCATACTATTAGACGGAGTCTGACTGTGGAAATACACCGCGCTGAGCAAACTGCTAGTGAGTTAAAAAGACTTGCAGTGTGTCTGGATGTTGCTCTGATGTTTTTTCATAAGGTATAAGACCTACACTGTTGCCTCTGAGTTTCCTAATGAATGGTGCTTTTCAGCATCTGTTATCCTGCATGTGTGTGTGTGTTTGGTTTACAGGCCTGACTCCTGCTGAGCCCAGATGTTTAATAATACTGAATGCTGTGCCATTCACACACACACACACACACTCACACTCACACAAACACACACACACACACAGCGGGGCCAGGCAGTGTGGAGGTATCTGACCACATCCTCCCCTGCACTGCATGTTTCTCCTCCACAGACCCTCAAACCACCCCGGCTCTCTTTACGCACGGTCAGCAACTTCTACCTTCAAACACACAACAAAAGAGCGCTGAGGAACGAGCCTCGGACCGGGTCGAGTTGAAAGGGTTTGTCGCATGAGAAAACACAACGAAAAGCAGAAAGTTTAGGAGAGTTAGCGTCCTTATCCGTGACGACCAGCTTCTGAATCCTCCTGATGCGGTAAAACCCCGCCCATCCGGTCCGCCGAGCAGGTTTAAACAAACGCACACACTAATTTGACCCCGGTCCGCTTTACACTCCTGTGGTCCCTGTGTGCACAGAAGTGCGAGAGGCGGCGTCTGAAGTGTCAGCCTTGGCCCTGGAAAGACACGGTCTGAGCAGATTTTTTTGCTCCGGCTCAGCACTCGTCAGCACTAGCGCGATCCGTGCTGACAGGCCGACGCAGTTTTGTGTTCAGGTTCAACCGGGAACCGGCCGTGGCCCCGGCGCACAAACTCAAACTCCCTGCGGTGACGATGAGGAATGTTGAGGGTTGAGGAAAGTCGAATGCTACCACTCTTTAGTTGCATAACATATACTTTACATCTGTAATTTGTTGTGTGTTTTGTTTTTGCAGTTCCCGTATGCGGCCCCTCCGCCTCAGGAACCGGTGAAGACGTTACGAAGCCTTATAAACATCCGTAAGGACACGCTGCGGCTCGTACGGTACGCACCTCTGTCCCACTAAACACACACACACACACACACCCCCTTAATGCTGCGCTGTTGTCCCGTCACGTGTCCACTGAGCCATTTTTAGGTACGGGGTCAAAACAGACGACTCCTAAAAGGACAGCGTGAAATCCTGTATCATCATTGAAGCCTGAAACACTGTAACGGGGGTTGTATTTTCGATTCCGTTTGTAAAACGGAATCGAAACTTCCTCTCCAAGGCCGAAACACGACTAAATGGAGTTTGTATCGGGGTCAGATTTCTCTTCTGCACTTGAAATACCTTCTCCCTCGTCCTTGTCTCCCCCCCCACCCCCCACCCTCCCCTCTATTTATCACATGCGCTCTCCCTGCCACCCGTAGGTGCAGCGAGGACCTGAAGCTGCCCGGCGAGGAGGCGGCAGGGAAGAACAGAGCCTGCTATAACATTGAGTTCACCTTCGACGCCGACACGCAGGTGGCCATCACCATCTACTACCAGGCTATAGAGGAGTTTCACAACGGAGTGCCAATGTAAGCAGCTGTGTATAGATTTGCATTATTTATAGGCTTTCTATAGATGCTTTTTATTCGTATTATGTGTGTGTCTTTGGTTTGAATACTTTACTGAATATACCCGTGTGTGTCCCCCTGTAGTTACCTGCCCCAGGACAGCTCTCTGCAGTCAGAGACGGTGCACTTTAAGAGAGGAGTTTGCCAGCAGTTCTGCCTGCCCTCACACTCTGTCAACCTCAGCGAATGGGCCGATGATGAGGTAAAGGCTGAATATTTAGCCGCTTGTGTGTAGGAGGTTGTGTGAAACCACTTCATACGCAGGACGAGGTTTGATATCTGCTGTGTCCTTCTCCTCCCCTCCCGCCCCTTAGCTGCTGTTTGACATGGACAAGGAGGTGTTCCCCATGGTGGTGCAGGCCGTGGTAGACGAGGGGGAAGGTGAGTTACCGCTTATCACGCTCCGATCTGTGTGTCTGCTTCCTGTTTTGAGTGGGCCGCCGCTTGTTTTGACTGCTCTCAAGGTCTGATGTGATGGTACAACGGCAGAATATTAAGCAAACATGCGCCTGTTGTCTTTTATCTCTCTCCGCAGACCATATGGGCCACTCTCATGTGCTGCTGGCTACGTTTGAAAAGGTAAGGAAGAAGTCACTTTAATTGGCAAGCATGATAAAATTACAGAAATTTGTCTTGGTGACATAGAGAAGATATGAGGACTCATAGACAACATTAGCATGCCACGGTGTAAATACTGTTGCAATGCAATGTTGCAATGAAGCAGTTTCTACTTTCTTCTTATGGCACAAAGGTTTGTTACATCAGATCCAACCCTGACCTCAAAAACACTCCATGTATGTAGGGGTGTGTATGAATCCAGGATATGTGGAAAGACAATTTCCTGAACTGGCAGATAAAGTAATCAAACTGCTCACTCTTTGGCAGCACATGGATGGGAGCTACTGTGTGAAGCCTCTGAAGCAGAAACAAGTGGTGAATATACCTTTTTTCTCTCTTCCCTCCTTTCCTCCTTTTGTGTTACATTTCCTGTTGAAAGACACAGACACACCAAAGCTTTGTTTCTTCCCTGAACATTACATCCAGCCCATGGGGCCTGATGCCTTTATTCTCCAATATGTTCCTTTTCCCAGGTGGATGGAGTGAGTTATCTGCTGCAGGAGATCTATGGTATTGAGAACAAATACAACAGCCAAGAATCAAAGGTAAAAACGCCACGAGCGTCTACACACGAGAGACATTTCTGCCTCTGCCTCTTGGTGCGCGTCAGAACTGACATGGCAGTACAGAAAAATAAAATTCATTCTTTCTAATGTTTAAGCGGCATTTGTCCTCCAGGTTGCAGATGATGAGATCAGCGACAACAGTGCGGAGTGTGTGGTGTGTTTGTCGGATGTGCGAGACACACTCATCCTGCCATGCAGACATCTATGTCTGTGCAACGCCTGCGCAGACACGCTGCGCTACCAGGCCAACTGCTGCCCCATCTGCAGACTGCGTGAGTTCTCATCCGTGTGGAAGAGTTTCGAAATGGCATCCATAGTACTGTTGAAAGTCCATTGTTACAGATCCGCTATATTTTACAGGTGTAAGATGGTGAATTTCAGCTAATTCTTTTTTTTTTTTACAAAATGGATATATGCTGCTTTGTGAATTAACTCTTCAATTTCTTCCTGGAACTTATTTCTCTACTTAGCGCTTTGTCATCATGGATTATAATTTTTAAGGACACAGGACTATTACTGTTACATCTGCTGTCTGTTCACTATGATTTTGACCTTCGCCCTCCTTATTAGTGTTTGCTGGTAATGATGGATGGATTTACAAGGTGATGGTGATGGACAAGAGCGTTAGCGAAGTGCCCCAAAATGTAAATGTCAGTGCAGTTATCAGGGTTTGCCACATGTTCATGAGGTTGTCATCCCATACTTCCCCCCTCGTCTTCCTCCCCTTCCCAGCATTCCGAGCTCTGCTGCAGATCCGAGCCATGAGGAAGAAGCTGAGTCCTCTGTCCCCCACCAGCTTTAACCCCGTCATCACCTCCCAGACCTCCGACTCAGAGGAACACTCGGTAACATGGAACCAAAATATAAATATTTCTAATAGAATCAGGCATTTCCGGTCCCAAATAAACTCGCCTTTCTTTCACCGTCCCGTTCTCTCCGCCAGGCGTCGGAGCACATCCCTCCGGGCTACGAGGCGGTGTCTCTGCTGGAGGCGCTGAACGGGCCCCTCAACACGTCCCCGGCCGCTCCCCCTCTGCACTCCGGTCCCAGCCACGTCTCCGGAGCGCTGCCCCCCTACAGCAGCGAGACCCACCCCGCCCCGGCTCGCTCCCTCTCCCCCCTGGACCACTCCAACTCCAGCCAGGGACTCAAACTCAAGAAGAGCGGCTCCAAGTGAGTCCGCAAATCAAGTCTGGGTCAAATAGCGAGCGTTACTCACTATTAGTGTTTGTTTTAATCTGCGTGGAGCGCCAGGAAGGTGGGGCTTGCTACGTAGGAGAGTGTCTGCCAATCATAGGAAAGTATTTGAAAATCAGTTTAGTAACCCACCCATCTGGTACTCCAAGCAGGTTAAATCAAACGCTAGGAAATATTTTCAAGTATTATTAGACACAAGCCTGCTGCATGTATACCCAAATTTATCAATGCAGGAACATTTACTACAACAGACGTAATAATGTACAGAGTCATGCTAAACATATTCCATCTTCTCTAACTGCATGTTCCTTAGATCATGTTTTTTTTCCCATTCTCTATGTTGTATCATTTCTTTCTGGTACATTAAACCCCTTCCTGTTGTTTTTGTCCTAAGCTAGTGCATTATGTTGTTTATTTTAGGTCACTTTCCCAGAATTCTTCTGTGCTCCCTGAAGAGGAGGATGAGAAGTCTTGCAGTGAATCTGAGGTTCAGGCCTGCCGCCGCAAACTAGCTGTGGACCAGCAGGAGGTGTGTGTGTGTGTGTGTGTGTGTGTGTGTGTGTGTGTGTGTGTGTGTGTGTGTGTGTGTGTGAGAGAGAGAGAGGGAGAGAGTGTGTGTGGGCATTTCTGTGTTTATCTCAGTCTCAAATATCTGTATATGCTATGTATGTGTAATTGCACACAAGTTTGTTTGTGCGTGTGTGTGAGTGTGTGAGTGAGTGTGTGTGTCTACGATTATATGCCGTTGTGAGTGCATGTCTTACCGCTGCTCTTGTTTTACAGTGCGGTGTGACTCCAGAGAGTGAAAACCTGACCCTCTCCTCGTCTGGAGCCATCGACCAGTCATCCTGCACCGGAACCCCACTCTCCTCCACCATCACCTCCCCTGAAGGTAGGCACACACACACACACACACACACACACACACAAATCTCATTGACAAACACAAACATTTCCAGGAACACAACTGAGCAAAGATGGCAAACTGCCACAATGGATGACAACAATTCAACTGGTTGGAGTCTGTTCACTTTCAGTTCCATCAATTCAAAACAGAAAGTTCATTCGCCCCAAATGCTATATATCCATTTTGGGGGAGAAAAGTTTCCTGCAGGTCGTCATTCAATATCTCTGAAATTTAGAGTCTGTAAAATTGTTATCATTTTTACATGTAGCATTTTAACATCAATAAATCATCTCTACTGGCTTCTACACTATATTTTACATTGTGTGACACCGGGTCAGATTTTGCAGGAAATCTGCTGGATTGCTTTACGGCACAAAACAGGAAGAGGGCGCTGTTCTTCCAGCACAAACAGAGCTAAAGCTTTCAGAGTTTCTTGCGATGGAAGATAATGGAACCAGTGGAAGGCCAATGGAAAAATTACTTCCAATAAGCATCTGTTTTAATTTTGTGCTACTGATAATTTTGTGAGAGTAGGAATCATTGTTTTTTTCAAATGGTGGATATCTCACCTCGGAACCCAACTCTCAGTTTTGAAATTGAAGAGGAAATCCAGGTCCTCAGTGGACTGAAGTGAAAGGTGACTTGCGCCCGACCGTGATGTGTGTCTCCGTCTGTCTGCCAGACCCAGTGAGCAGCAGCCTGGCCCAGTCAGTGATGTCCATGGCCTCGTCCCACTCCCAGCACTCCCACATCAGCACTGACACCATGTCCTCCATGTCAGGGTCCTACCTGGCCGGGGCCGAGGGGGAGCCCGAGGGGGACGAGGGGGGCGACGCGGAGGGCGAGGAGAACCAGGACGCCCCCATGGAGAGCCGAGGACCCTCGCAGCAGGACGGGGTGAGGAAGAGGGGGAGGAACGATGAACAAATTAGAAGAGGTGGATTGCATTGTCCTGAAATTGAATCTAAATTTGTCGGCTCCTCATCGGACTGTCTCCCTGTGTATCTCTCTCCCTTTCACTCTTTCCTTCAGGAATTTCCCAAGGACCCAAAGGAACAAAACTTCTCAGTGGCCGTGTCAGAGGAGCAGGACTCAGAGGTGAATATGATGTCCTGCACGTAACCTGCACCGAGCTGTGTGCGACTCTTGCTCATTTCATATAGTTATTACAGTTTTATAGAGCTTTCTCCCTCTCTTTCCCTTTGTCTCTCTTGTCACTAGGGAAACGATGTCACCGAGGAGGACTGCCCCTCCCCGTCTCAAGAGAAAGGTAACTATGGTGGCGAAACCTCACCTTTCACCCCTGACCTGTCACATTCCTCTGCACTTGTCGTTCTCAGGCCATGTGAAAAAAGAAGTACAACTCTTCATAACAAGCTTGTAACCATATACATGCATTATTGACTCAAAGTTTTGAGTGGTATAGCTATGTGATCAATTCTTCTCAAATATTATATTGCAGCACTCTCTGTATATCTTTTTTACCATGGCCGTCTATTGATAACCCATACAACATGAAGGGATCCTGTGTCAGATATTGTCCTCTAGGAGTAGAAATCCCTTTCAAACTGCTCTAATGTTGGCTGAAAACAACACAACATGCAACGTCTTACTGGAATGAACAGCTTCTCATATGTTTGCACTAGAACCTTGTTCTACCTGGCAGTGAAGGCTGGGTTGGTGTAAGGACTGAATAGTTTGAAGTATGTAAATGTCCTGAAATTCCAGGCTAAACCATATTCACAACAGGAAACATTCATGCACAAACATGCTGAAAAGCTCTGTGGAGTTTATTTTGCCGTTTAAACAAGGTTCTATTGCATACCAAGCTACTGATTTGCATTTGCATGCTTTGCACCCCTTTAGAAATGTTTGTGTGTACATTATGTATGTTTGTGTATTTATGTGTGTGTTTGTGTGTGTGTGTGTACGACAGGTTTAACCTTATCATTCGTGTGTTCTCGCTCACAGTGCTCTGCAGACTGAATGCGCTTTTTAACTGCCGCATTTTGAAGTGAAAGCCTCTGCATGCTCCATCTGCACTGCAACAGAATGCTGTTTATGTCCCTGTGTATGTGTGTGTGTATTTGTGTGTATGTGTGGGTGTGTGTCTGTGAGAGACAGAGAGAGAGAGAGAGGGAGAGGGAGAGAGAGAGAGAGAGAGAGAGAGAGAGAGACGGAGTGCTACAGAGAGTGCTGGGGTATATGGGGAGTGTGAGCCCTTGACCAACAGGGCCTGAAGCTCACATCACAAGGTCACCTTACATGAGACAACAGTTTGAAAATTTGTAAATGTATGTAAATTAGTTTATGAAAATGAATGTGTGCTTCTCTGTGGACTGTTTGTGTGTATATGGGGATGTTTGTGAATGTTTGTGTGTCTCCCAAATCTGATACCTTGGGCCAAAGTGAAATGATCACTGAATACAAATGAGTTTACTGAATGACCTGTCAACTCCTTAGGGAACGAGAGGACCTGTGCTGCCTGACATTTTGTTCACTGTGAATGCGCATATGTAGGATGTATGTTTGCACGCACATGTGTGTGCATCTGCACTAGCCCTGCGTGCCAGCTTCTGTTTGTGCCCTGTCTGTGTGCTGAGCTGCCAGTCATTCAGTCATCTTAGCCAGTTTCTCATCATAAGCACACACATACACTCAGGCATGCGTGCACGCATGCAGGCATATTATACATGTCAGTATCTGGTAAACTGGTCATGCTAGAAAAGGCAGGAAAACTGCTAACCTTTAGAGTCTAGATATCCTTAAATTAATACACCAAGGGAATGTCTCACTGGTCAACTTACCCGTTACAATATGAGAACATAGACAAAATGATCCATGTGTCACTGGTAGATGATTCCCTCCAGTGCTCCATGCAAACACTTTAACATACACTTTGCTGAGATATCGTAGGCAACTAGCTTCATCTCAAAAGTGAGAAAATTAGAATTTGTAGCAGCTGTAAAGCTAAATGGTAAGTACTTTCAAATGATATGCGTTTAAGTCTGTGTAGATTGGTGAAATTCACATGAAATATGATACATAAATACTGTACCTTTTTGAAATACAGGGACTACTTTCTCTGTCGGAAGGTCTATATGCGCGAGACTTGTTTTGTTTACATAGGATGTGAAGGGAGACTGTGTTCAGCTAAAAATCGCTGTGCAGCGGATGAATGGGTGGTTGCTCACCTGAAATGGTTAAAACAAATTAAACAAATTAACTACATCATCTATATTGAGTTAATGATATTTCATTTTTAAAATGTATGAATCCACAGGCCATATAATAAAAAATTAACAAAACAACTTTTTTATCACTAAAAAGCCAGTCTTCTTACTGTGGACCTATGCTCACTCAACATAGTGTAAGCTAAAGTGTTAGCATGGAGCTTCTGAGCAAATGCTTAGTGTCTGTTCTCAACCTTAACAGCTAAGGCGACCAACTGTACAATTTCCCCAAAAACTGTATATTCGTTCAAAATCGAATTTGAATTAGATTAGCAGTGTTCTAATGCAAAAATGTTTTATTATTACCATTCCAGCATGGCCACCCAGTGACTGCCAACCTCACCCCCCTTCCCCCCCTTCCCCCCCTCACCTCCCCAGCCCCTCCCACTCCTCCCTGCTGTGCCTGGCTGCTCTTGTTTGACCTTTGCCCTCGCTTGCAGGTGGGCGGAGCAGGTGTCCAGAGTTGGCCAATAACAATCAGGGCGTCGCCCTCTGTGACACGCCCTCTTTGGGGTTGGATAATGAGCAGGCTCCCGACAGCCGATTCGCCGGTGAGTGGCAACCTATCGAACATGGACCAATGAGAGCTGAGGACTGGGCATGAGGGTTTTGGACCGGGGCGTAGATTGAGGGGAGGGGAGGGGGGTGAGAGGAGAGGAAAGGTGGATGGGGGGGAACAGAGAAACATAATGCATGAGTAGAAGTAGGAATATGTGAGACAGAAGAAGAGAAAGGACTGTCAGGGAGGATTGACGACATATTAGCTTGCTCAGCTAACATGATAATGTCAATTAAAGTAGGAGGGAAGCAAGCAAAGTTCTTCCTATTTTTGTAAGAATGTTTAACTGGGACCGACCTGCTTTTCAGACGCTAATGTTCTCTAAGCAACTATCTAGAGAGCTGTAGGTATTGACCCGTTGTAGGATTTTTGCCCAGCATGAAGAACTGGAGCCTTCAGCCTTCCTTCTTCTCTTCATCCCTACCCTTTGGTGTTGTGGTGCTTCATTGTTGTTGTTTTATCAGTAGTGGGTAGCTGTGCACTCTCTCCCTCCTCTCCCCTTAGCAAAAGCCCTGGTGTGTGTGTGTGTGTGTTTAAGTGTGTGTCTGACAGGGGAACGTGTTTCGACGCAAGTGCTTTTTGCATGCCGTTCTTTGTGTGTGTGTGTGTGTGTGTGTGTCTGGTCCATCCCAGAGTTCAAGTTCATGTTCAGCGTCTGCCAGCTCCGAGCCGCTTTGCCAAACATCTGCAACTCATTCTTATACCCCTTCATGTTCCGTCCTATCCCTCTCTCCCCTAATCCTCCTCCCTGCTTCGTACATGTTTACCCTGCAGTGCTTGATGGGTTGCTGTGATGAGAGCCAAAGGCATTAAACTTGATTCAAGATTAGGTTATAGCTTTATTAACACATCATTAAAGTGACAATGCGAGGTGTTGAAGTCAAGTTATCTTGGGTTCAAACTCTCTGTATATCAACCAGACGGCCTTAGCTCTGCATCACTCTCGTAGCTCCCCACCTCTTATCCACCCGAACCCCGATCTCCCCTCATTCCCTTGAACCCTTTGGTTTTATATCGTGGATGTTGTGCGATGTATTCTCTTTGTGTGTCGTAAAAGTGTTCTGTTATCTCTCTCTCTCTTTGTTTCTCTCCTTTTCCCGTCATTTCATCTTCTGCTGTCTTTTCCTGGACATTGTCCTTCTCCCTTCTCTCTCTCTCCTCTGTCTCTCTCCCTTCGTTCGCTTTCTTTCGGATGGACAGATGAGGATTCGTGCCCAGTGCACATTGAGGACTAGGTATGGAGTTACAGCTAGCTGGTAGATCAGACTCCAGGGTCACATATTGTAGTTTCCTTTATCTTGCACTGTAATAATCGCTCCTCTTAACTCCTAGTATTAGCTGTCTAGCATGAGTCGGTAGTATTTTAGATTACAGCTCCCCTTTTCTGCACATACAGTGTAATTTAGTAAATATCAAATCAAATATAGTTAAAATTTGATGCAGCCTATTTTATTGCTGTTTCTAGGCTTATTCTTAATCCTACATTACCAAGAGGAAATGAAAAATAATCCATTACAAACAGAAATTAAAGGATAGTCTTCTCTCTGTTCTTGTAGTATTCAGCATTTCCAAATTCCAACTCATAGTCCCAAACCAGTCGCCTTCATGAGTATGACAAAGCAACATTCACTCCAGAGACATGAGGTGCCAGACACGGTGACCCTCAGTGTTAATGTGATGCAGCCTGGTAGAGAACCGCTATCCTTCGGTACGCTTCAGTCCACTATCCTGCGTTTCCTTCTCTCTGGCAGTTAAGTTGCGCTGGTGAAATTCAGCCAAGTCCCAAAGGAGTTTGTTGTAGTTTCCTCTAGATGGCGACAGTAGGACATAATCCCAAAGCCTGTTGTTAAGCAGAGGTATTTATTCCCTCCTCTCTCTCTCTCTCTCTCTCTCTCTCTCTCTCTCTCTCTCTCTCTCTCTCTCTCTCTCTCTCTCTCTCTCTCTCTCTCTCTCTTTTTCTCTCTCTCTCTCTCGTCCAGGTCTGATGTACCTCAGGGTCTACAGGCCAGTTTTGGAGCCCCTCCCCCACCACGCCTCCACCAGCAATATCAACCTGGAGGAGCAGGGGGCGGAGACGAGGGACGGCCAGAGTCCTAAACACCCCCGCCGCGGACCACTCATTGTGTAGTACAAAACACACGCACACACACTCGTACACACACACACACACACACACACACACACACACACACACACCTAAACTTATCCGTCCAGTGTCAGCTCTCCTTACCCTGCCATAGTGCTGCATCGCTGGATACTGTACTCGCTGAACAGGGAACCCCTCCCCACCCGTCCACCCGCCACCAAGCATCTCCTGGGCTGAATATGATTGTCGTTGCTGGCGCTGGAGCTCTTCTTCTCCAGACCGGAAAGAGGAGGGAAGAGGAACGGAATGGCATCACCTCTCGATCATCTGTGCACTTTTATCACACAGGAGCTCCTTTATTCGTATGGGAGTAACTACCATCAAATTAGCCTGTTGCTACGTTAAGCTATCTGCATTTATTTATCTGTATTACCTGTTGGTCAGACCAATGACAGCTGTGTGTTATGGCACTATCTTTGGAAAACACATGCTGCTCCTCTCCTCTCCTCTCCTCTCCTCTCCTCTCCTCTCCTCTCCTCTCCTCTCCTCTCTCTATTACCAGCCAAACAGTCAGGGGCTACTGTGATCGGCAATCGGATTTAATATTAATGTACTTCTTCTCTGTTATATGTTGAATGAGTGGTCGGACACTATAAAAGTCAGCTACACCGGACTACCTTACCAAACTGGACTGAACCAGCTGACTCCTGTCTTTGGATCAGGGAGCTCCAGTCCTGGTTTCGCATGCAGCTTTCTGATATCTCCACTCACTTCTACTTAACGCTTCTTCTCATTCCCCGCCGCGATTCTTACTCCATGACAACCTGCTCTGAATGTGAATCAGCAAGTAGTCGGACTTGTGAGGTGGTGGACGAGCCCTGAAACAGTGGACCATTGGCCAAAAAAATCGACAGAAACGGACTGTAACAGAGACGGGAGTCTCGCACAGAATGTACGACGAGGACGACGAACAGGGAACTTGCAGAAGGGGAATGTACAGGGAATGTGTTTTTTTTTTCTAGGTTGTCAAACTAGAATAACCTGAATTTATGAACTTTGACACACACCCACCCCCCTCCACCCACCCACCCCCACCGCAACACGCCAGCCTCCCCCTCTGCAGCCCCCATCTTAGCATGTCAGTATTATCTTAGACTGGAAATCACACAAAGTACCACCAAGCAATAAAGATGCCTATGCTGCATCCGCTCCTTATCTCCTCATGTAGGTAGAAGAAAACTCATATCTGCAGTTCTTAACAAAGAGAACCCGTGTTTGCACTGGCCGGCTACATTCACACATTCAGATATTTCAATGTGTTTTTTTTTTAAATTTGCTATTGTAAGGGACTTATGGTGAGACTACGTCCTATGGTGAATTTGTAAAGCCCAAATGTCAGATTTAGGCCACACTGTGGTTAGCTGGCAATTTGTTCACCCTCTTATTCCCTAATATACCGAGCCCTGCGCTGTGCAACAGACGGGGCAGCGAGCCCTTTTCTCCTCGTTTTTGTGAAAACTTTAGTTGGTTTGATTTTGTATAACTTTAGTGTATAGCTCACCTGTTGTTGATGTTCTATGTTCTGTGTTTTATTTGTTGCAAAACACTGTGTTGTTTATTATAACGTGGATGATAATATGTGAAAATTAGTAATGGTTTACACACACATGCGCACGTGCATCCACACACACACACACAGACACACACATACACATAACTGAAAAGGGACGATATCAACATTTAATGCACTATTAGCTGTTTCCTAGACGACACACTTTGCGGTGCATGACGCGATAGTAGAGTAAGCATGTTAGTCTAGGTCAGTCTGCACCCTTCTGTAGAATACACACACACCCGCTGGGAACTTCAAAATGGAACACCTCCATATCGTTCTGTAATGTTATATATTGGTGGCATTGCTGGCACCCTACTCCCTTGGCCGTACTGCTGAGGTCAAGAGTACTGCACTATATTCAAGTATTCAAGGTGTCATGTTACCCAACTGCGATTTTGTGCACAAGACACTCTCAAGATGAACCCTCCTCTTTTACAGCGCTGCAGACAGTCACTCATTTGATCGCAGTATGATATCAAAGGAAACGGGTCCTGATCCGCCAAGACCCCACTTTTCTAGAATTGAGATTGAAAATGTCCACGAAAAACATCAGAAGAACAATAAAGTTTTTGCAACGAAACAGCCGCCTCTTTGATGTGGGACTGATTGATATGCTGTTAAGAGTTATGTTGACATAAGAAGAGGGTGGATTTGTAAATGAGGGCGGGGCGGTGTTTTGTTTCATGGTGCAGAACATGGGAAGCTTCATTTCAACTCCAGGACCTGACCTAACATGGTCATAATCACTGAAACTCCCTCCTCCAATTAATCACTTTGCAACCACTGTGACCTCTGGTATTCAGCATTTTCTCCCCAGAGAGCTCAACAGTTATTTTTACAAACAGACATAATTACATCTTAAGAAATGTCATTATTTGTCTACTAGGCTTTGTTTGCATATGAGTTGGAAGTAGAGGTTTTTAGATTAGGCTTTCAAAACTAAAGGAAGTGAGGTGTGGTGACTACGGGTCCCCAGATAAGCCAATATTGGTAGATTGATTGTTCATGAGCTTCTATAGAGGTACAGTACGTGCACCAACATGAAGATATTTTATGAAAAAAATCACTTAAATACTACATTAAATAGCCCAAAAATCACTTACAAAAGGAGACATTTCATATTAATAATAAATGATCCTTCTTGCTCAGATTGGCTGCGGGTGTAGGCTGGTGATGAGAATGAGTGGCTGTTAATGGGGACAATGTGCATCATGTCATTACTGTGTTTTTTTGGTGATCATGTTCCACTGTAATCAAATTGCACTTTCTTCTGAGCTGCATTTCTCACATGTTACAGTAAATGTTGCATTTGTAACTGTCCAGAGAAACACACACATGCACAGACACACACACACACACACACACACACACACACAGGCACACACACACAGGCACACTCTCTGACCTGATGCAACCTCACCAGTGTCATATCTTTAACAGTGTAATTGTTGTGAGGAGGCACTCAGTTCATATTATCTCTCCTTTCAGACAGACAGATCCTTTCCTCCTGTCCTGCCTCTCAGCTGTAACTCATCTGTCACTCGGCCTTTAAACCAATCACATTCATTCTCACCAGCCTCAGTGATCAAGCCTAAACCTAATATATCTTATATATACAGCATCTCCTGCCTCCCTCCTCTTGTTCTTCCCCTGTTACCCAATAACAATGTCCCTGCTGTTCGCTGTGGGAGGGATTTCTCATCTCAGGCAATGAGATCAAAAGAAAGGCTCTGTCGTTCATTTTGCTCAGCCCTCCTCTATGTGAACTCAATCAAAGGACATAACAGTGTGGATCTGGTGTTATTGCAGCGGCACAGTCTCAGTAACACAGACAGCACAGAGGAGACAGAGACACACACTCATCACGCAGGCTGTTAGCTGCAGTCATGACACGTGTTGCTTTCCTCCTCCTGCTCTTCCTCACAGGTAAGATATACATTATGCTGTGTGCTGTATGAGGTGTGTTTACCTGTTTAAACTCTGTAAACTCTCTTGTTAGGGGGAGTGGTGATCTCAGGTATGAATAGACCATAAGGTTTGTTATTTAAACATCAGCCTGTGCGCTTCATCCGCTAATACATTTGTCTTCTTCAGGGACAAAGGCAGGGAAGTCTTCATGATGCCATTAGTTGCTATGTCTTTGTTTTCCCTTCATATTAGCTCTGTTTACATATGATATGTGAACTGTTTAAGGATGTGGAAGAGTTAACCGATCTAATGGTGCGGTCAAACTTCTCTGACAATTTCTCCTTTGCCTCCCAGTATTCACCATGAGTTTTTTAGTTGTTTCACAGTACCGTCTTTTCTTTTCTTTTTTGCCATGCTTGATAGAGGACAGAAGAGAGCTTTTAACAGTGGGGAGAAAGGAAAAGAAAGTAATGGCTCCAAATGGACCAGAAATCCAGAAACCACCTCTTGGCATAACATCTACCTTTGAAAAATGTATACAGAAGATAAGGATAATTGCTCTCTGTTAGCCAGCTAAGAATACATCATGTTTAGTTCTGATTTTGTGGCTAATGTATGAAAAAGGGAGTGCACAGAACTCAGATAGCAGTGAGTAGTAACTTCTAATTCAGGCAAAGCAAAGGTCAGAAAAGCAGCATCACCTTCTCTTATTAATGAATAACTTATTGAGCTTTTAAACAACATACAACAACATAACACATATTTTCTCTGATGACTGCTGTAATCTAGGTGGGGTGTCTTCTGAGAAAGTATGCAGTTACCAGGACGTCCTAGACTACCTGAACCTGACCAAAAGTAATGAGGTGTTTACATTAACGCGGCCCATTCTGGACCACACACACCCCACCATGGTAAAACTGGATGTCATCCTCTATTCCATTCTGGCTGTGGTAAGTAGTATGTGTGTGTGTGTGTGTGTGTGTGTGTGTGTGTGTGTGTGTGTGTGTTGTCATAGACAGTATGTCTGTTAAGTGCTGGCACATAAGTGATGTGTGTATGCAGACGGTTGTGAGGTTAAGTGTGTATATGTGGGTGTTCGCTGCAGTGTGTCTTCTTATATGTTTATATGTTCATTCATAGATTGAGAAAACCCAGACCTTTGTTCCTTTCATCTGGATATTAATGGTGAGTTGATTATTTTACAAAGTATACATTATTTTCATTCAAAACATCCAAATATTTTCCTGCTAAGATGAAAATCACTCTCTTCTTTTCCTGTTGTTTCTTTTTGTCTTTGACTCCATTGACTCTGTCACTCGCCTCTTATTCAATCTTTCATTTCCAATTTGTCAGTAATTCAGTCTCTCAGTTGTTGGTAATTGAGCTCTAATTTTCTGTAGATATGGAACAATGAGCGCATCTCCTGGGACCCTTCTGACTTCTGTGGAATCAAACAAATTTCAATTCCAAGAGAAATGCTGTGGAGACCGGACCTCTTCATCTATGAAATGTGAGCTGAGCACATACGTGCACGCACACATGTACATGCACATGCACATGCACATGCACATGTACAAACTCACACACACATACATACACACACAGTACTGTTCATGTTCATTTGCATAAAACCAAAAACTATTACATATTGTACAGGTAAGATAGAAAAACACCAAGAGGCTTATTGAAAATATAAGTTCAAGATGACCAAAATTAAACTGAGTGTCAAAAACAAGATCCATAATGGAAAAGTAAGGAAAATATATTAGACCTAATGCGTTGCCTGAAATCAAAGGGAAGGTGAGAGTGCACTAGTGAATGGGACACTGTGTGTGTGTTTGTGTGTGTGAGATGTAATTTAAAGGCTCATATTTACTGATACTACCACTAAACAAAGACTCCTGTCTTTGTTTAGTGGGTGAATTACTACACTGTTTGCTCAGTCTGAATAAAGTACACAACGTGGTTATTACAGTCATTATAATCTAACATTTATCTTGCAGTCGTTCTAACAGGAGACACACCACAATGTGTTGATTCAATGCATGACAAATGTCAAATGTGGTTGAAGATTTTGTGTATGTTTGTGTGATGTATGTGTGTGTGTGTGTGTGTGTGTGTGTGTGTGTGTGTGTGTGTGTGTGTGTGTGTGTTGTCCCAGGACAGAGAAGGATGACGCTCCTCAGAATCCCTACATTTATATGTCCCATGATGGGACTGTGATTCTTGAGGAAGACATGAAGGTGGTCAGCACCTGTAAGATGGACGTCCACAAGTTCCCCTTCGACACACAGCGATGTAACATCACTGTTGGCTCCGCAATACACAACGGTGAGGGAGTGAGCATTTGTGTGTGTGTGGCTTCAGACGGTCTGTACTGTGTTAACTGTATCCCTTCTTTCTTCCAATTCCCTGCCTACCTGGTATCCCTTCATATCTCCCTCTCTCCGCTCTTCAGTCGGTGAAGTGCGGCTCATCCCTTTCTCCAACTCGTCTCGGGCCACACAGTTTTCCCGTAAGGTGATGCTGACCCAGGGAGAGTGGGAGTTCCTCGATCTGTCAGTCACCAACGACACTCTCAACTTCGATCGAGGACAGTGGGAACAATTAATATACACTGTATGCAACCCAAGGACTTGAAGAGATAAATACAGGCTTCTGTTTTTGATTCCGACCCCCAAAACCTTTGTAGTTTCTGTTGCATTTGGCAGAGCCAGCCTGACCCTTGACCTTCTCCTCCTAGATCACCATGAGGAGGAGGCCCCTCCTCCATGTCATCAACTTTCTGTTGCCCATCCTGTTCTTCCTGAGTCTGGATCTGGCCTCATTCCTCATCTCAGATCATCGAGGGGAGAAGCTGGGCTTCAAGGTCACCGTGCTGCTGGCCATCTCAGTCCTGCTGCTCATCTTAAACGACATCCTGCCCTCCATGTCCAACAAGACTCCACTCATAGGTACAACGCAAACTCACACATTTAGCTTAACTGATTTCTTATTCATATCAGCCATAAGAGTACGTCTATTTTATTTGTTTTCCTCCTCCCAGCGACGTACTGCATTGTGATTTTTGCTCTGATGCTGCTGAGTCTCTTGGAGACGATCTTGGTGACGTATCTGATGGAGAAAGACTCTCCATCCCAGGAGAACCTCAGCCTGAGGGACGACTGTGAGGACGAACAGGACAAAGACAAATCTCATAACTGTGGCAGAGGTGAGACCCACTCTGGCAGAGGAAAGCTGATAAAATTCTGTACCAGGACAAGGATTACTGGGTGATCCATCAATTCTGTTTTATAAATTGTGGGCTTTAGAGCTTTTCCCGTTACTCTTTCTGGTGTTAATAGTTCTAATACATATGGTTTTAATATATGATGATGAATCATATTGCTTGTGTAATCATTCATGTGTCAAACCTATGTTTTCAGAGGAGAAAATACGGACTCTCTGTTCCTGCATCTGTGATGTGTCTGGTGGCGACGCATCATGTGAACTACTACCTGTGGCTGAGGAGGTTAGGATTGTGTTGCTGTTGAATTATTGAACTTTTGTTACACTTCTTTGTTGAACCCCATATCGCGTATTGAATCTCTACAATTCGATAAGTGATATGGGGTTCATGATACGATACAACCATGATACGATGTAATAAATAAAAGTCTGACTGTGCAGAATTATGTTTATTTCTGAGCCACAAATCTTTCTAGCGATGGCATTGGTTTCCTAGAATGTAAAAAACTATTTAAAAATGTTATTACAAAGTGAAAATAATATAATTTGGATGGAGAGCTTGTGAAATTGTGATGGGCGAGCTGTCTCATTTGTGATTACTACAGCAGAATAAAATGGAGCTAATATCACAATTCATTTTTCTGCCCCACGATACGTATTGTCACAGTTTTGTATTGCGATAGATTGAATTTCGACATATCGTTCCATGCCTAACTTCAACGTTCTTCTACCAAATCCATTCTGTGCAGGTTGGTAACGGCAGACAGACAGGTGAGACTGGTGTGTTACTGCTGATCCTGGAGGAGCTGAGGGAGCTGCAGAAAAGCCTGGCTCCGCTCCTCAGCAGCAAGCAGGAAGCAGGGAAGACCGGCTACTGGACCAGAGTGGCCAGAAGAATCAACACAGCTTTCTTCATTTTCTATGTCATCGCTGTCTCACTTTTTCTAATCCTCATCTTTATGGGATGGAGCACTTAGCGATGCTATGTCAATGTGGAGCATTACAAGGTTTACCAGTTGCCTGATATATTTTAGCCTGTGTGTATTATATATATATTTGTGCCAGAACATGTTCACAAGTTTTGTTTTGTTTGTTGTAGTTGTTCAGTAGGCTACATGATGCAACATTTTCATTGTAATGTTTACAGCTGTGTACAGTGTTATTTAAATCAAGATTGTGCATTTGTGTTATTGTGGATCTACTTTAGTTCCCTACTCTACTTCCCTTAGGTGAGATCATTTGCATTCTAGATGCCCGAAATTGGAAGTGTTGTTGCACCATTGTTGTAAGAGTATGCAGAGGGAAATATGATACAGTTGTGCTAAGGTTATAAATTAAAGATTTTATTTATTCTTTGAAATGGTGATGGAGCCATTGCCTCTCTAAATAACAAATGTCCAGTCAAATGGTCAGCTAACCAGGTCTCAGGAACCCTGAATCAGGACTCTAGAAAGAGTGGAGAAATTATGAAACTCCAAGGCCTGAATCCAGGCTACCTTCTCCTTGAATGTGGTGCTGTACGCTCTTTAATACCATGTGCCATTAAAAAAATAAAGAACATGGGAAAAGATAACCTCATCTATTGCTTTGATATAGTGTTTTGATCAAAGAAACGTTAGTCCCTCTTTAGGTTAAGACAATGCTTTAGGCAAATTTTGCCACCAATATTTGTAGACATTTTACCAGAAAACTAAATTTAAAAAGAAAAGGATCTCACAATGACAGCGAGTTATTTGA
The DNA here is from genome assembly GCF_046629955.1 of Centroberyx affinis. NCBI lineage: Eukaryota > Metazoa > Chordata > Actinopteri > Beryciformes > Berycidae > Centroberyx > Centroberyx affinis. The sequence goes on from NW_027282230.1 coordinate 38,491, forward strand.
GATGGTTGGTTTCTTTGTATACACACTGCCACAATTTACCTGCATTTTGCTGGTGGCTGCTGTTCATTTCCATGCCCAATTGCAAAATTCCCAAGCAATGATATTGATACCGATATTGGGTCAAACAAAGAAGTCAGTTTAGGTTATAAAGCCACTGAAAAACACTCCATACCAATCATCCAAATACTCTGCAGATTTGATTACAAGATCAAACTGCAGGCTCTTATCAATTCATATACTGATGAGTATTGGGGGCACTATGCTCCTTTATAGGATTTCAGCTGCAAGTGAAGCGCTCCCAGGCCAGTCAGTGGTCATTAAACTGTTCAGGTTCTGCACAATTAGCTATAAACAAGTTGTCAAAAGTTCAGCATAACATCTTTCACGTGTGAGAGTTCCATTTGTTTGTCATCTCTAGTGGTTTTCCCCTATCCAGAACCCACAGTAATTGTGATACGCTCCGTTTGCCTTACGAATGCACTAGAGCCTGTTGTATAGCAGATGATCTGACTAACATGTTCTAGCCGAGTAGTGGTTGTTTAACTAACCAGGTGCAATTGATTACATATCCTGTGTAGCACATATTGTAATGTGACAAAGTTTACCATTTTGATCAAGTCATAGTCTGTGACATTCACACATGTAGTCCTCTTGCATCTTCTGCAGGGATATTGTACTTCAGGATGCCTTCTTTGTATGCACTTGTGGTGAGGTGGAGGTAGGAGCAAATAGAATATAGCTAACCCGACAACAGCACCTAGGGAATTTCACCCCAGGAATTATATTGAGGAACCCGGGCTAATACCTCGGTCATACACAGGCTACACAAGTTTGTTGCTGAAGGAAGACAGAGGCGTGTTTACAAAAGAAATGCAAATTTATTGCATAGTTAATGACTGGAAGGGTCTGTGGAGAGGATTGGTTAGACAAGGAAAATTATTCAAACCTATGTGAAAGGAAGTAACAAAAGAGAAACACTTCCAGTATTTAAGGGAAAAACTAAAAACAAAGGGGAGAGTGGGGTTGAGGCCAGCAATGGAGAGGCAGACTAACTGAGGGTTTGTCCAGGGGTGCAACCACTTACCTACCACTTATCTATTCACTGGGTGAATACACGTGTCCCAGTGCTCTTTTACCATTACAAGCTGTGAAGGGAACCGCACCAGGGTGTCTAGCCTCCCCAACAAGCAGTGGTGGAAGAAGTACTCTGATCCTTTACTTAAGTAGAAGTATCAATACAGCAATGTAAAAATACTCCATTACAAGTAAAAGTCCTGCATGAAAAATCCTACTTAAGTAAAAGTACATAAGTATTAGCAGCAAAATGTAGCTAAAGTATTAAAGTAAAAGTAGTGATTTGGTCCCTCTGACTGATATTTTATTATATATGACATCATTAGATTATTAATATTGAAGCATCAGTGTGTAAGCAGCATGTTACTGTTGTAGCTGCTGGAGGTGGAGCTAGTTTGAACTACTTTATATACAGTTAGCTAGTTTAGTCCAGTGGTTCCCAACCTAGGGGTCAGGCCCCTCCAAAGGGTCACCAGATAAATCTGAGGGGTCATGAGATGATTAATGGGAGAGGAAAGAAGAAAAAACAAAGTTCTGATACACAAATCTGTTTTCAGTTTTTGGACTTTTTCTCTAATCTTTGATTTTGGCTGAAATATTGGATCATTTGAACATTTATTGAAATGAAACCATGTGAAGTTTAGAGGGAAATATCACTATTTGGTGGAGCTGTTAACAACTCATAGACATCTGGAATGTGACCCTGACTACACACTGCTTTTTGTAAGACGTCAAAAGCCAAAAAGGTTGGAAACCACTGGTTTAATCTTTAACAATGTGTTGTATTTTAAAAGCTTGTTATATTATCCATTGTGTCAAATCTCCATCTGAAAGGTAACTAAAGCTGTCAAATAAATGTAGTGGAGTAGAAAGTACAATATTTCCCTCTGAAATGTAGTGGAGTGGAAGTATAAAGTATCATCAAATGGAAATACTCAAGTAAAGTACAAGTATCTCAAAATTGTACTTAAGTACAGTACTTGAGTAACTGTACTTAGTTACTTTCCACCACTGCCAACAAGCCAGCACTCGGATCCACTATAGGGAGATAACAGATATATTAATCATGGAGCAAAACATAAGGGTCATTAATACACAAACCAGTCGGTTCACTCTAAAAGGTACCAGACACAATCAGCTGGCAACGAGGTAAAACAAGACAAAAAAAGGACAGCAAAGGCAAAACAGCATCTGATCTAGACCTACAATAAAACACATTAGTAAAAGGTCCTCAGCAACACTGCAATAAGCAAAATTACCTCGGGTATGTATCATACCCTACTTACCACTAACTGAGTAATCAGTAACTTAACAATGAGTTTTGGCTGAGCAGACTCCAGGGGTATTCATCCAGGTCACCCAGTGAATAGGGAAAGAGACTAATACCAGTTCACATATGCCTAGTATATATCCATATTTGCAACACATACCTTTGGAGTCGCAGAACTCAGCCAAGCAGACACCGACAGGCAGTAAACAGGCAAACAGAAAACTATTGCAAACAATTAACACTTAATCACTGGGTACAATTATAAACTTTGAACAACCTCATGACTGCACTACCTACCTCAGAGCCACAAAGGAACCAATATGGCACACAACAGGGAGAAGCAGAGAAAAGACAGCTATGATACCACAGCTGCTTTAAATACCCTCATAAGCCAATTACAGGGCTGGACCAAGGAGGAGTCAATGTACTGTGAAGGGGTGTGTTCAAGAGCTAAGAGTATAGCTAAACTAAAGAGGAGTATTGTTAATGCAATCACACAAAAAGTGTTCCCACCACACACTGTATTCCACTCTAGTTTACTACTGACGTCCCTCAGTGCAAATGAATGGAGGTTGAACTCTTCTGCAAAGATGAATGTGAGAAAATTCCTAAATCCAGATGTGTTAAATTGGAAGAGGCTAATCCAAACAGTATTAATTGAAGGGTGTGCACATTTTCGCTACCTAATCTAAATCATATAATCAGATGAGAAGAAAAGAGGATATTTTAACCTAACAGTTACTGTGGTACAGGCTGAGTGCTGATTATCTGAGTGAATGGGCTCTAATGGGGGCATCATTTTACTTGGCCAAACTTCCGCTCTAATCAAATTCTTCACGTTGAGAACAAACTTGCTGTATGTACAGTACGCACTTGTTGCACGCTCCAGATAAGTGCTTCAATGGTAATTGTAGTGTAGACCTGGAAAAAAACAACACACACATACACACGCACACATACTGTATACCTGCCAGCCTTATGCAACCTCACCAGTGTCATATCTTTAACAGTGTAATTGTTGTGAGGAGGCACTCAGTTCATATTATCTCTCCTTTCAGACGGACAGATCCTTTCCTCCTGTCCTGCCTCAGTCTGCTTGAGCTGTAACTCATCTGTCACTCGGCCTTTAAACCAATCACATTCATTCTCACCAGCCTCAATGATCAAGCATAAACCTAATATATCTTATATATACAGCATCTCCTGCCTCCCTCCACTTGTTCTTCCCCTGTTACCCAATAACAATGTCCATGCTGTTCGCTGTGGGAGGGATTTCTCATCTCAGGCAATGAGATCAAAAGAAAGGCTCTGTCATTCATTTTGCTCAGCCCTCCTCTATGTGAACGCAGTCAGACAGCACAGAGGAGACAGACACACACACAAACACACACACACTCAGGTGCAGTGATGATGCGTGCTGGTTTCCTCCTCCTGCTCTTCCTCACAGGTAAGACAAAATTTAATTATGATTCAGTGTGAGGTGCTGATTAAATATTCCCCTCCATTTTGGATGCATGCCACAGTACGCCTCCTTCCTAACCTTTCATGCCATATTAGATATGAAAGAATGACTGTCAGTCCGTTCAGTCAAATATCAGTCCATTTGCTTTTTCATTAAGTCCATTTGTCTGACTTGAGAAAAGGATTAGTGATGTTGTTAATTGCTGCCATACTCTTGCTTTGCCATTTTTGAGACATAAAGTAACTGATGGTACAAAGCAAACCAAACTTGATGGGTTTTTTTTCATGCTTGACTTTGATAGATGACAGAACAGGGCTTTAATTGTGGTGACAAAGGAAATGAGAGTAATCGCTATATATGAGAGGTCAAATGTTTGTATTTAGCTGATAAATTACTGACTGCCACCAGACATCTGCCGATAGAATAGACATAGACTGATTACATGCAAAAGTTGATATTTTTATTACAAATATATTACATGAAAAGTGGAGCAGCTGACAACATCATCAGGGTCAGAAATTAAAGGTTGATAAATGTTTGCTGTAGCTGCTAATTGTTTTTTTTTTTTCCTACCAGCCACTTCTACCAACCACAGATTTTATTGCGCCTTTATGAAGACACTGTGTCTTTTTTTTTTTTCACTAGATAAGGTGTATTCTCAGAAAGTGTGCAGTTACCAGGATGTGCTAGACTACCTGAACCTGACCAGAGGTAATGAGGCGTTCACGTCGACACGGCCCGTTCTGGACCACACACACCTCACCACAGTACAACTAAATATCTACCTCTATTCTATTTTAGCTGTGGTAAGCCGTAAACTCATGCAGTGTGTATGTGTACATGGATGTATATGTGTGCTTTTAATTTAAACTGTGTGTAGTTTGCGTGCTGATCTGTGCTCGAGTGTAAAGTGTGTGTTTGTTCATAGACTGAGAAAATCCAGACCTTCATTCCTTTCATCTGGATTGAGATGGTGAGTATGTAATCTATACTCTTTCCCATGCTTCCCACTCTTATTGTCTTCTTAGAACATGTTGGAATTGTTTGCTATTTACATATAACACGACTGTTTATATTCTATTTTTTGTTTTTATTTGCTTTTGTTGTTTTTGCATCTATGTTCTATTTTTTTCTCCCCTGCTGTATCCTATGACATTTTCTCCTGCAACAAACCAATTTCCCCATAGGTTTCAGTGAAGTTTAATCTAATCTTACCTTGGTTTTGACTTTGACTTTGTCTCTTCTCTTGTTTCGTCTTTCTTGATCATTGTCTCCTGCCTTGCTGCTGCAGAATTGGAACAATGAGCTCATTTCTTGGGACCCTTCGCAGTTTTGTGGAATCAGTCAGATTTCTCTTCCCAAAAATATGCTGTGGAAGCCAGATCTCTTCATCTATGAGATGTGAGCACACACACACACACATACAGCACACACTAATTCATGATGAGCTGATGACTATGCTATACATTGCCTATTTTGTAGGAGGCTGAACTTGAGCGTAGTACTTGTAGTACAGTACATGACAGCTGCATTGAGTAAAGTATGAGTGATTCAACTGAACTGTAATACGGCTAATATTGGTATACGCTCTCTTTGTTTAGCGAGCAAGCTGACCTTATGTTTAGACTGACTTAAGTACACAGTGTGGTTATTATAGTCATTGAATTCACAGATGTACTTAGCAGAAGTTTGTTTCACCAGAAATGACTGCAGTGCATGGAAAAATTTGCTATTAATGGAACCTGAGAATCCTATGTGTGTTAATGTGTGTGTATGTGTGTGTGTGTGTGCTCCCAGGACACAAAAGGATGAAACCACCCTATACCCCTATCTGTATGTGACACACAAGGGAATTGTCTCCATTGAGGAAGGCATGAAGGTGGTCAGCTCCTGTAAGATGGACGTCCACAAGTTCCCCTTCGACACACAGCGATGCAGCATCTCCTTCAGCAGTGTCATGTACACTGGTGAGTGACTCAACATTTGTGTGTGTGATTTATCCACCTTAACTCGAACAAGTTGGACCTTTCATTTGTAGGCACCAATAGTAAGCCTCCAATTTATTCCTCCCTGCCTTCCCGGCTTCCCTCCATATCTCCCTCTCTCCACTCCTCAGTCGATGAAGTGCGGCTCATCCCTGTTTCCAACTCGTCTTGGGCCACACAGTCTTCTCTTGAGGTGATGCTGACCCAGGGAGAGTGGGAGTTCCTCAACCTGTTAGTCACCAACGACACATTGAGCTTCTATCGAGGGGACTGGGATCAGATAATATACACTGTACGCAACGCAAGAAGACATGGAAAAACAACACTTTTGAATTCCAACAGCAAACCCTTAAAGGAATGCTGTAAATTTTAGATGATTATTTTTCTTCACTACATACCTGTTGCATTAAGGCAACCCTTTAATAGACTCTTCTGTCACATTCATCATATTTACCTCAACATCATCCAGCCTGACCCTTGACCATCTCCTCCTAGATCACCATGAGGAGGAGGCCCCTCCTCCATGTCATCAACTTTCTGTTGCCCATCCTGTTCTTCCTGAGTCTGGATCTGGCCTCATTCCTCATCTCAGATCATCGAGGGGAGAAGCTGGGCTTCAAGGTCACCGTGCTGCTGGCCATCTCAGTCCTGCTGCTCATCTTAAACGACATCCTGCCCTCCATGTCCAACAAGACTCCACTCATAGGTACAACGCACACTCACACATTTAGCTTAACTGATTTCTTATTCATATCAGCCATAAGAGTACGTCTATTTTATTTGTTTTCCTCCTCCCAGCGACCTACTGCATTGTGATTTTTGCTCTGATGCTGCTGAGTCTCTTGGAGACGATCTTGGTGACGTATCTGATGGAGAAAGACTCTCCATCCCAGGAGAACCTCAGCCTGAGGGACGACTGTGAGGACGAACAGGACAAAGACAAATCTCATAACTGTGGCAGAGGTGATGAGGCTTACTATAATGTACAGAGAAAGAGGAAAGGTGACAAAGAGATTGTTACAACCAAGTTATGCAGAAGGTTACATTCTCTCTAACTGATTCTGTATTTCCAACTGATCTCTATCCATTCCTGGCCCTGGATCTCTCATTACCTGATAATGTAATGTGATACTAATATTCAAAACTGTGTAATTGCTCTGATTATTACGCCTGCCATCAATATGATCTTGACAAAAATGACTACCTAAACGCATCCTAATTATTTAGTTGGTTGCAAACAACAACACAAGGTAGGAAATATATATCGCCATCATCATACATCTCTCTCAAACCCTTTTCTACATGTCCATTGCTGACCCTTTGAGTTTTTACTGGGTCAGTTCAGTATAACCAACACTTTTGTATTTCCTCTCTTACGGTTGCTGTATTTTTCACATGAAATGTTACCAATATGGTATGGTAGGCACTCACTTACACACATTATTATTATTATTTGAAGCTGCTGGAGAACATCCTCTAAGTTTACTATGTTCCCATATTCCCTCACCGCTTTCAATCTAAACTCTGGATTCATACCATCTTTCCTGACGTCTTACCACAAGGGGGCGTGATCAAGCCATTTCAGCCTGCATTGTCAGAGAGACAGTGGTTTGGACTGTCCTACATTTCCCATTGCTTTGAAGTTCCTCATTGTGTTTGAGTTAATTGGTCTCCTCCAGCAGGAAGAGGGAGCTCAATCCTCACGCTTACAAAACTGATATGCAGCACTGATCATTTTCGTAGCAGCACCTCTAGTTTGTAACAAAGATAATTTTGTCCATGTTATCAGGTACCTTCCATCTTATAATGGTTTTACAGAGAGAATGAATACTCAGTAACTGTGTTTTTAGGTTGTTGGCTGTAATGCTTTTCTCAATACTCTGACTCAGGGTGTGCTGACGGTTATAAAACATGAATGGTGGTGAATTATGTTTCATGTATAACAACTAATGTGTCAGTCCTGTGTTTTCAGAGGGGAAAAGACAGACTCACTGTGCCTGCATCTGTGATGTGTCTGGTGTCAACACACCATGTCAACTACTTCCTGTGGCTGAAGAGGTTAGCATTGTGTTGCTGTTGAAATATGTAACTTTTGTTATACTTGTTGCCAGAGGTGGGGACTCGAGTCTTGACTTGATGCATGAAGAGAAGACTTGAGACTTGCCTTGACTTGGGTTCTGGTGACTTGGGACTTTAGTTTGACTTGTACTCTGATGACTTGAAAAGGTTTCTAAAGTCTTGACAGAAGATCTTGTCTGTTTGTGTAAATGACGTGAAAGTGATCAGATTTGTTCCACCAGACGACTGAATTTAAATTCTTTTCTCTGAATTTGTATGGAGTGATTGAATTTATTAAAGTTGAATCTGATTATAGAAATCAAACTCACGATGCTCTTAAGTTTTTGGTTTTATCCTATTAAAACCATATTGCTTTGAAAAGTCCTAGATATTTAATAAAGATAAGATATTAAATTGATACTGGACTCTTGATTTGTTCTGACTTGACTTGCTGTTCTACATTTAGACTTGAGACTTGACATTAATGACATGGACTTGACTTGGTTATATACATTTAGATTTGGGACTTGACTTGAGACTTGCCTCAAGACTTGAGCAAAGTTGACTTGGTCACACCTCTGCTTGTTGCAAAAAATAAGTGTCAAATACAGTATCATCAGTCTTAGCAGGAGAATAATCAACTTCAACATTCATCTGCCAAATCCAGGTTGGTAACAGCAGACAGACAGGTGAGACTGGTGTGTTACTGCTGATCCTGGAGGAGCTGAGGGAGCTGCAGAAAAGCCTGGCTCCGCTCGTCAGCAGCAAGCAGGAAGCAGGGAAGACCGGCTACTGGACCAGAGCGGCCAGAAGAATCAACACAGCTTTCTTCATTTGCTACGTCATCGCTGTCTCATTTTTTCTAATATTCATGTGTATAGAATGGAGCACTTAGAGATGACAAGAATGTTATATCATTGTTGGAGTTTTGTAAGCTTTACCAGTCACCTGATTATGTTCACCTGTATGTGTGACATTTTGTTTGGGTGAAAAATGTCAACTAAAGCATTCACAGTTGTGTTGTTGTTCATTCTCTGCTGTTAAACAAGGCATTTAACAGTTGTTGTTTGGTGCATTGCATTTATTATGATTGTTACTTTGCTGTTTGCCCAGAACACATGGAGTGTATATTGAGATGCCATTCTCACCTGTCTTTGTGTGTTATATGTATTCTGTTCAACTTCCTGCTCCCTACTGTGGCATTATGCTGTTAAACATCGTTATGGCCCAGTTTTCCCCTCAGTCTCTTTCCAACACAGCTCCTGCCTCCTCCTCTCCTATCAGACCATTAACAATTACTGTGTTATCCGTTGTGGGAGTGACCGCTAACTTCAGATGTCTGTTACACTGACCAATAAGATTAAAAAAAAGGTTTGTCATTCAATTTGCCCAGCCCTCCTCTAGTGTATAAGTGGCATTATTGCTGCAACAGACTTATTGACACTGTCAGACAGCAGGGGAAGGAGACAGAGATACACATTTGCTCTCTCCTCACATACATTACACTTCACATGCTGCTCTACACACATACACACTCACAGGTACAGTTAAAATGTATATTGGTTTTCTTTTGCTGCTCTTCCTCTCAGGTAAGCTATACTAATGTTCAGTATATTGCATGGTGTGTGAGGTGTTATCTGGAAAGTTCCTGCAGTTTGGATGAATGATAAACTTCTTTCCTAAACATTCTGGTGATGAGTGCTGATAACTTGAAAACTTAATTAAACAGCAGTGCCTTATCACTTTATTATATGCTGTCTTACTAAAAACTCTAAGGGTAAGAAACTGGAAAGATGTAATGGTTTTCTGTGTTTCTATGCTCTGTTTTTTTTTCTATTTGCATGCCACTGTTTGGCTCCAGCAGAAAGGGTTTATGGTGATGAAACTAATCAGTAGCCACAATAAGACATCCAGTGTGAAACTGTCTGCAGTAAATGTCTTGTTGACAACATGTATTTCAGGGTTTTCTGATTAATACCGAATACCAAATATTTTTAAAATGAGAATTGTAAAAGATGAATATGAAATTATCATTATTTCTTTTCAAAATGACCTTTTAACAGCTTATATTTACAATCAAGGGCCATTAGATTGCATTAGATTAGAAGCATCTTGGGAGAACCGAATCAAGCTTTTAAACCCATAGCTGGGTAGAAATGCGTGCTGCTGGCCTTGATTCGATCAACATGCAACATTTGGTGGTATAGCAGCTCTAATGGAGAGCCTTAATTGAACTCAAAGGACTGTAAAATGCTCATATTTAACCATCAATCAGTGGATTGATATAGAGCGAATATCCCACATCTGCCAACGCCCAAACTGTCAGAACTCATAATGGCCTCTCTGTGACCACAACCAGCACTACTTGAAAGGATTTTGGCTTTCAGAAGTGACTGACTTTCAACCATGGATTCATACTCAGAGCAGGTAACAATTTGCAGGGTGTCTGTAGGATAGGCTAATGTTGCATACTTAGGAGACAAGTACATAAATAGATTGAACTAAAAGAGCACATAACTTTGACCTCAAGACAAATATAGGGGCAAGTAAATTGTAGTTTAAAAGCAAAATTTAGAGCTTGAAAATCAGCATTGAATTTCCCTGTTAATTCTGCTGATGTTTTAAGAATTTATATACATATAAGAATATTTTCTCCCATAGAGAAACTGTGTTGATATTTTGGCTGTAGATGGGGTGTCCTCTCAGAGTGGCTGTAGTTACCAGGATGTCTTGAACTACCTGAACCTGACCAAAACTAATGAGCTGTACACAATGACACGGCCCGTTAAGAACCACACACAACCTACAGTGGTAGAGCTGGATGTCACGCTCTATGCCATTCTAGATGTGGTAAGTGGTTTAAGGCTTTCAAATCATGTCCATTTGTTAGTGTATCTGTGTGTCTGTGTATCAGTGTGTGTTGTCGTGTATAGAATCTGTATGTTTATCTGAACTTGAATATAGTTTGCTGCACAACAATTTTTAATTGTTTAATTGTTAATGGTTTGTTCACTCATGGAGCTGCTATGGCTCTAAAATGTTAAATTAACTGGTGGGTGTGGACACTCTCAGAGTTGAATTCACACTGATGATTTTGCTGTGTGGGGGTCATTATGCTGGTTGTGCTGCCATGTTTGCTGGCCTGAAAGATTCTAACACATATTTGTTTACTCATAGATTGAAATCGACCAGAGATTCGTTCCTTACATCTGGGTTGAGATGGTGAGTTCTCTCAATGGCTCAGGATGATTCACTTTGTTTAAAACAAGTGATAACACGATGCATCTCTGACCTCTCCCTGTTAGGAAACTCAAGTGCCTTTCTTTTTCTGTCACTCCCACATTACTATTGCCCCTCTTTCTTGTTTTCCTTGTTATTTACTTTTTTCTTTCATTGCTTTCATTTGTTGGGAATTTTCCTCTGGTTTTCTTCTGTAGTATTGGAAGAATGAGTACATCTCCTGGGAGTCGGATGAGTTCTGTGGAATCGATCAAGTTACTCTTCCTGTTGAAGCTCTGTGGATGCCAGACATCAGTATTAATGAGATGTAAGTGTGAATGTATGCGTGCGCACATGCATACACACATACACACACACACACACACACACACAATGTTTATATTCAATGAAATAGTCATTTTTATTGTGTCACGTATCCTTACTGTACAATGACTTCTAAGTCTGAAACCCATAAACATCACCAGACTCTTGTCATACCCTCTCTTTGTAGAGAGAGGAAACTGGCTATATTGTTTACTTTCTGAATATAGCATTAAATGCATATATTTCATATCATATCACACTGTAGATTTAGTTATGCAGTATTCCATAAAGAAAGAGGCATCCATAATATATTGATGCAAGCAAATTGCCAAAATGTGTGTCTGTGTGTTTGTGTGTTTGTGTGTGTGTTTGTTTTCTTCTAGGACAGAGAAGGATAAGGCCCCTCCAAGTCCCTATCTCTCCATTAATAGCTATGGGGAGGTCCATGTTAAGAACGACCAGGTGATGGTCAGCAGCTGCAAGATGCAAATCTACAATTTTCCCTTTGACACCCAGAACTGCAGCCTCACATTTAGCTCGGTCATGCACTCAGGTGAGGGAGAGGCAATCTGTGTGTCCAAGTGCGCGTGTCTGTGTGAGTGCTGCAACAATTTTTATGGCTTATTGTCTACGTCACACACACACCACCAGGCACCTGGGTTACCTCAGTATTTCCTTCTTTCCTGCCTCAGACAAAGAACTGCAGCTCCAACCTCTCGGCGGCTCAAAGTTTACCACAGAGTGGTCCAAAATGGTGATGCAGGGCGAGGATGAGTGGCTGTTGGTCAACGTGGCAGTCGAACCCTTCAAAAGCTACGTACAAGGGGATCGTGACTGCATCAAATACACTGTACGCATTACAAGATGGACACATGAGCAGATTAGTTCAGATTAGTTGTTTTTTCCAACACAAATGCTAAACAGTTGCTTTGGTTGCATTCGTCAAACCCGCCTGAAGTCCATCCAGCCTGACCCTTGACCTTCTCCTCCTAGTTCACCATGAAGAGGAGGCCCGTCCTCTACGTCGTCAACTTCCTGTTGCCCATCCTGTTCTTCCTGTGTCTGGACTTGGCCTCCTTCCTCCTCTCAGACAGTGGGGGGGAGAAGCTGGGCTTCAAGGTCACCGTGCTGCTTGCTGTCACGGTGATGCAGCTCATCCTCAACGACATTCTGCCTTCCACGTCCAACAGGATTCCACTTATAGGTAAAGAGCTCCGGCTCGGTCGTTCATATGAACAGGAACAGTACATACTGATATAGAGAGTAGTTATTTGTGTGTATTAATGATACTGCTTGCTCTTCACAGCGTCCTACTGCATTGGGATTTTTGCTCTGATGCTGCTGAGTGTCCTGGAAACGATCTTGGTGATGTATCTGATGGGGAAAGACTCTCCATCCCAGGAGGAGGCAGACGCTGGCCACAGCCTGAGCGAGGACTGTGGAGACAAACAGGACAGGGGCAACTCCCATAACTGTGACAGAGGTGAGACCCACTATAACAAAGAAAAAGAGGAACACTCATATATTGATGTGCCAGACCACAAAAAGATTAGTTATCTTCCAGACAGTTATCAGGTCAATTTGTGCAGAGGCCAAGAGGCCACTCCATTATTTTTATTTCTATCATAATGACTACATTCATTTATTTTCTGTCACATGCAAACTTATAATACATAATGGTGAATCGTGTTATTTTGAATATTGTAATCATCCTTGTGTCAAACCGATCCTTTCAGAAGGGAATAAATGGACTCGCTGTTCATGCCTGTGCGATGTGTCTGGTGGCGACACACCGTCTGAACTACTGTCTGTGGCCAAAGAGGTTAGGACGGGGTTGCACTTCAATTCTGGTTCACAAAAAGCTCAATGTCAAATGCCTGCAATCTTAGCAGGGTCATAATCCACTTCATAAACCTTAATCTCCCACATGTCTCTTGTAGGGTAGTAGCAGCAAACTGACAGGAGAGTCCCATGGCTCGGAAAGTCTCTCCGAGGAGCTGAGGGAGCTGCAGAAAAGCCTGGCTCTGCTCCTCAGCAGCAAGGAGGAAGGAGGGAAGCCCGGCTACTGGACCAGAGTGGCCAAAAGAATCAACACAGCTTTCTTCATTTTCTATGCCACAGCAGCCTGTGTGTTTTTAGCCACCATCTTTATAAATTGGAGTCTTGCATAAAAAATGTTAGCTAGATAATGAAAAAAGCATGATTTAAAAGCTTTGCAACAGCATCGAACTGAACTGAATTACTGTTTATTTATTCTGATGTGACTCAGGGCTGGAAGAGTGGGGTTTTTTTGTTGTTTTTTTGCATCTTGTTCCACTGGAAGAATTACACTCTAAAAAGCATAGCTACACTGACCTTAGCAACACTGATGAGGAAAAGAGCACATGGCTGTTCAGATATATCACTACACAGGTCTTCAAATCCATGTATACAAAAAGAATTTGGTGAAGCATATGCAAAAAGTCATTTCTAGGTCTTGACTGCAGTATGGAAAAAAAACGGTTCACAGACGTAGCTAATAGGGGCTGGGAAACATGACTGTCTGCATAAATCATATAGAACACTGGAAAAAATCTTGAAACCAGTTAGGAAATGAAGGTCTGAAAAAAGTATGGGATTTTGAAAGCAAAACTGTGTAGGAACCTATAGCCGTAATCCTATTTTAGTCTTTCAGTAGTATTGCAAATATACACATCTGTTATTACAGTGCAACAGATCAATTACTTGAAATATCCAATATTTTGACACTGTCTGTATGATATCTAGTCCTACATTAATGTGTCTTTAATATGTAACATACAAAGAAGGGCTCCTATTAAAAACATGTAGTCATAAAAATAGCCATCAAAATGAAGCATGTTGGTATATATATGCAAATGTTCTCACAGGTTCCTTAGATTCCTGTAGGAACCGTATGAAGTTCCTTTAAGATTCCCTTCAAGTATGGGAGGAACTGTTGCAATGCAGTGTTATTAATGGCTTTTGGATTCATAAAATGAATCTGCATATGATGCTGCATGACGCATGCTGATACTGCGTTGGGGTATTTTTTGAATAATTTATGGAAAATTAATTTTCTTTCCATCCAGCAAATGAAAAACAAACAAAAGGAAATTGCACATCTACATATAAATATGCATATAGCCAACATAATGTATTCATTTAATGGAATGAGTGTCCTATGAACTGTTCTACATACCGGCTTGGATATGTATCGGACGCTTTCTGCTGTGGAAATAAAGAATAAAAAAAAAACTTAAACAATGCCCTCTAACATTTCCCATCATTTTACTTGATCAAACTTCCTCTCTAATAAAATTCTTTACTTTGAGAACAAACTTGCTGTATTGTTGTTGTACGCTGTTAGAAGGGGGAGTAATGAGACACAAGGCAAATTCATGTCAGTCAGTCAGTCAGTCAGTCAGCCATCTGTCACTTTGTGAGATGATACGCTTTGTGAGATGGCCTACAGAAGGTGTCTTTGACTGCCAGATGCAGTGTTACAGGCAAAAAATCAAAAGTTGGTCATTTTATAGAAATTGATCTAATTTGATCTCTAATGCGATGTGTGCACATCATGTTTGTCATTTGGAGATGCACAGACCAGGCAGGGACATCTCCCTGCCACTCCCTACAGCTGGCCTTCGGGTCAGTTGATTGTTCCCCAACTCCTATCCTTCCTCCTGAGCCACAGCCAGAAGCTGCTCTTCTCCGCTTCCTCTGCCAGCTCTCTTGTCGCCTTCTGCAACTTGGCTCCTGTGACTTCTGTGTCCCTGAGGAGGCGTGTTGTCGATGTACTGACTAAGCCTCTGCACCCTACCTCGACACGGTAGATAATGGACCTCCAGCCAGCCTCCCTGCACTGTAGCTGCCTGCCGAGGTCAACCCTCATCAAGCCTCTGTTCGCTTCCTGTCTGCTAACTTCCAATACTTCTGCCAGCTTCTTCAGGACCTGGTCGTGCCGCCATCTATACCGCCCTTGGAACAGTGCGGTCTTGCAGCCTGACAGCATGGAGACTTGCATTGGGGGTGCTGCAGAGGGGACAGCTCTCCTCGTTGCCAAACCACTGGTATCCAGATAGGAAGATATCCAACTTCTGTAGTTTGATAGCTAGCCTAAAGCTAGGTAGCTGATATTTGCTAGCTAAGTTTGTAAACTTAAATATAATTTCACCATAGGCATATTCCTCCACCACAAGAACATAGCGGAGACATGCAACCCTCCGCTATGTTCTCTTCTATCAATAAAAAAGCTATTTGTCAGTTGAAAATCACAGTAGCGGGATCTGCTGTTGAATCTGTTCACAAACATGTTAAATGTCAGTTATCAGGTTATTTCCGTGGCCTCATTCAAATGAATTGGAAGTAACACTACAAACTTGTCCCAGCTGCATCCAATCTTGGTGATTAGTTTATATTATGGTTTTCATGGCGGACAATTGCCAAACAACCCCCATGTTAAAACTAAGTGGAATATTACTTTAAAGGTGAAAGAAAAGGTGAATTGGCTCAGCTTACCCTGAAAAAGAAGGAGATAGAGAAAGTCTTAAAGAAGACAAGAACAATGTGGTGTTAATTGAGGAAGAAACACTGTTTGTGTTTAGTAACCTCTGCAAATTTAAAGAGATCAATGCAGAATTATAGAGAGAGAGTTGGTTGGAAACTGCTCGCTCAAGGGTTTTGGATAGAAAGGAGAGAAGAGATACAGGTCTGTAGTTATGGATAGCAGCAGGGTCTAGGGAGGTTTCTTAAGAAGAGGCTTGACTCTGGCAGTCTTTAGAGCAGCCGGAACAAGGCCCGAGGACAGGGAGGAATTGATAAGGGCAGTGAGCAAGGGAGTGATTTCGGTGGAGATGGTTTGGAGGAGAGTGGAAGGGATAGGATCAAGGGGGCAGGTAGACCTGACAAGTGTGAAGACATCTTCTGGGGAGAGGGTAGGGAAGGAAGCATGCCCATGGACAAGGGGCAGAGAAGCAGATTTGGAGTAAGGAATAGCATTGTTAGTGACCGGATAATGGAGTATGTGACAAAGTAGGTGACAAGAGATCGTCAGGGCACTGCGATTTTCTCCATTTCCTCTCGGCTGCCCGAAGCTCTGCTCTGTTCTATGAGTTTGCAGAGATTCAGACAGCCGAGGAACGGGTGGAGTTGAGCTGGTTTAGTGGTGAGTGGAGAGAGTCTAGAGACGAGGAGAGAGAGGAGAGAAGACTAGTGGACAGGAGAGAGAACTGCTCGGCTGAGGGAAGCGAGGAAAGTATAGCAGAGGAGAGAGTGGTAGGTGAGAGAGTTTTTAGGTTGCGCCGGGTGGTGACAGTGTGAGTGGATGTTGAGTGGGAGGTGGGAGGTGGGAGGTGAGATGGGAAGGGAGAAGGTTATAAAGTGATGGTCAGATACAGGAAGAGGGGTAACAGTAAGGTTGGTGGTGCAGCAGGATCTGGTGTAGATGAGGTCAAGCAGGTTCCCTGCCTTGTGGGTCGGAGAGGTGTGAAAGAGGGATGACAGTGTAATGGTGCTTTTCCACTGCATGGTACCGGCTCAACTCGACTCGACTCTACTCACCTTTTTTGGTTTTCCACTGGCCAAGTACCAGGTACCAGGTACCATGTACCATATTACGTAGTACCTGGTACTTTTTTTGGTAGCACCTCCGTCGAGGTTCCAAGCGAGCTGAGGCGATACCAAACGGTGACGTAAAAACACTGCAGACCACTGATTGGTCAGAGAATCGTCATCGCGACACGGGACGTATATGCTAACGTTAGCTACCAGGCTAGCTTACCCTCTTGCGTCGCCTTGAGCAGCCAGAGAGCAGTCTGCTGTCTCGCTGCCTTCAGCCTCTTCTGAAATAAAAATCTGTCTCCTTGCTGTGACTTAACAGCCACATACCGAGAATCAAGAACACCATCGCTTCGATATCCTCCATTGTAGCTGTGTGTCGCGTTTCATGCAGCGTCGCAGCGTCGCTATGACGACCAGTTTGGGGGGTGGGGCACATTGAGGGGGTACTATCTGCAGTGGAAAACCAAAGTGGTACTACCAAAAGCGAGTAGAGTCGAGTCAAGTCGAGGCGAGTTGAGCCGGTACTATGCAGTGGAAAAGCGGCATAAGTCCACTTGGGTGAAATGAGGAGTCCAGTGCCTCCCCCCTGGCCAGAGGCTCTGGGGGTGTGAGAAAAATAATTTTCAGGTATGATCCAGATCTCAGTGAGGGCCAGAAAGTGGAGGAATTGAGATAAAGCATGTGCTGAGATGGTCTCAGTTTTCTTAACTGCCTACTGGCAGTTCCAGAGTCCTCCAGCAATAGCAAGAGAAGGACTGTTGGTACGAGTTGGGTAAATACAATTACATGGGTTCCTACACCTGAAAATAGTGCCATGTCTACGGGGCCTATGAGCTGATTTTACAATGGGGATGGGAGAGAGACACATAGTGTAGCAGACAGAAAAGCATAAGTAGGAAAGGTAGTTACAAAAAACCCTAGCCAACCCTAGCCGTGTGTCCCTATTCTTTGGCCTACCCTCAAATGACTCCCGCAGATAGACTCCCTAGTGTTTGTGCGCCTGGAGTCAATCGAGCGCAGAGGCTGACAACAAGAGGCTGACACTGCAGCTGACACTGTAGAATGACTGTGCCCAAAAAGTACCAGTTCACCAGTGGAGTTCAAGCCACTCCCAGCAATTAACCAAGCACTTTGAAATTTAAATGGTTTCACCTAAACTAGTTTCAGCTAAACTACTCAGCACCAAACCAAACACTTTCAAATTAAACACAGATTTAACTAAAACAGGAATATAGCAAAGTAACAAACAAATAGCTCACCAAGTGCTGCTTGATCCCAACAAAAATTGCTCTACTGAACCACGCTGAGATAAAAACAGAAGATTCTACACTCCAAAATGTGTCTGCAGTTAACATTCAATCATCTCTTTCAACCTTCACAATTAGACTTGGCATTTAAGGCCTGGCATAGATGTGGATTGGTCTTCTTCATTGACTTATTTGATGATAATTCATTCAGATCATTCAGTTCTCTGTGTCAAGACCATAAAATGCCAAATAGCCACTATTTTCGATACATTCAGACTCGCAGCTTCGCCTCCAAATATTTTTTGTCCTACCCCAATCCCCCCCAGAAAGACCCGACACACCACATTCTTAATCTTAATCCATACAACAAGGGATTAATTTCCAAAGTGTACAATGTGATACAGAATATATATTCCCCTACATGGGACAACACAGAGGCTACTTGGGAATCAGACATAGAAGAGGAAATCTCAGATGAATTGTGGGACTCCATTATCTCACAGATTCACTCTTCATCTTTCTGTGTAAGACTCAATCTGATACAATTTAAAATATTTCATCGCCTGCATTTTTCCAATGATAAATTGTCCAAAATGTATCCATCTGTCCGCCCAGAATGTCCTAGGTGCCATCATACCCCAGTTTCTCTAGGGCATATGTTCTGGTCCTGCCAATCTCTAAGCAGCTTCTGGTCCTCAATCTTTGAATGTTTTTCATCTCTATGCAATACAACACTGAATCCTAACCCCCTTACTGCCATTTTGGGATATGGGATAGTCCAGTCAGAGGGGGGTCTCCTTGGTCACCATAGA
>NW_027282230.1:62500-110000 GCF_046629955.1 Centroberyx affinis
TTGTTATTGATTGCCACAAAATGTCAAATATCAGTAAGATTTATAAGATGTAAGCAGGCTGCAACAGTTTTCGTTAATGTTGAAAATAAAACTCAACTTTTCATGACCACTGTCTTTTACTGATTTAAATGTGGAAACTAGGGTAGATCATCAGAATTTCGTATGACTTGTGACTTGTGACCTGAGCAATGACTTGACTTGTCTTGCTTGACTTATAGCAGGGACTCGACTCGACTTGCTTAATTCTCACCACAGTGACTTGGGACTTGCTTGAGACTTGAGACTTGCTTGTGACTTGCACATGTCTGACTTACTCCCACCTCTGCTGATAACCTACACATTCAAAAGTGCATTCAGTAGCATCCATAAGTAGCCTGTCTTCAGTTCAGTGCAAGACCTGAAAGGAAGCTGAACACTTGTGAATGACTGGAGTGCCCCCTAAAGATGCAGAGAAACACTTGCACTAACCATTTCGCTCTGCACACCCCAATATCTCTAGCCTGCTTCACTTCACTGTACTGCTCAAACTCAAATATATATGGCAAGAAACAAACAACCTGCCGCATGGTGCTGAAGTCAAATCCATCCAATCTGTAGAACATTACTAAATCGAATAAAATATGAACAGAATTGATTCATATTGTGTGGGTCTAGTGTATACTAACTCTCAGAAACAGCAAATGTAACTACGCTTGGAAAGGCAAAATGAAACAGAGCTAATCATTCAAGGAAACTACACGCAGAGGTTGGCGGTATAGTGTTGAAATGACAAGTGTTTGATTCAATGTTCATTTAATGCAGTAATAAAATGTGCACTGAATAAAGAAAAGCCAGGGCGCAGGGTGATAGAACGTTAACGTTGTTGAACGTTGGTGCAAAATGGCCGCTTTATAGAGAAACCCTCCCTCTTTGATTCTAAGGATTCTGCCTACCGTTCATGTTTTAGATGCTCCAAGATCGGTTCAATATATAGAGTGGAATGAGACTTCTTATGCCATGTGGTGTACATTTCTATGCAAATGAGAGCAGATTTTTTTGGCACGGTGGCCCCACTGGGAATCAAACCTCTAAACCTGGCTGTTAGTACCACGCCCAACCCAGAGACACACACACACACACACACACACACACACACACACACACACACACACACACACACACACCACTTTACCTATGCTAGCCTCCCTCTTCATGGTAAAAGCAGTTTATCCAGCTAGCTAAACAATCAAATATGCCCAGAAAGACTCTTAGACCGAGGAGGTTGCGTTGTCTTTGAGTTTACTGAGAGACATGACTTGACTGTGAAACTGAAACACAAATCAATACAAAAGTGTCCATGAATAAAGGCTCTTAAAACATACAACGCCTTATAACCACAATCAGAGTAAGTAAATGTACAGATGCCATGAAACAGCATGTCTTTTTTCATCTAGGTTACATAGGCTACAGACTGGTAGCTAAGCTAACAGATTTGCTTCATGCTAACTGAGAAAACAGCAATTCTAATAATGTACAAGATGAACAATATTTACGTTCCACAATCACAATAGATGAATAAAGACTTATGAGATATCAACTTACGGATATGGCCTTCGATAGCTCCAACGTACAGAAGAAAATGTTCAACCACAGAACTGAAAATTACTCACAGAAATGTGAGTAACCTGCAGCACCGGCCATGTGCTCTTCTACTAAAGCAAAAGTGAAACTTAACTAGACTAAAACTTTTCCCTCTGCGTCACTAGGTGACAGTATTAGACTGAAGAATATGAAACAGATTAATGTATTTCTTAGGACATGGCGTACAGAGGCCATGACATTACCATTAGCCTTGACTAATGGAGTGATTATCTATTAATATCATAATTAGGCTGGACACACCTTTCCCTGTTACCTGGAATCATTGTTTTTCTCATGAATTTTTATTATCAAGTACAAGTTTTGTCATTATTGAAAGACTGGATAATTTACTTCAGTTTGATACCACATTCTCCTGTGTAAAGAAGTGAAATAGGACCTAGCCTCTGTTTGAACTATATAGGCAGACCTACAGTAAGCTGAATTTAGTAAACTCTGTTTAAAAACAACAGAAATCAACTTACTAAGTGTTTATTATATTACAGACATGTTATTTTCTTTCCCTGTGGCTCCTGTTCTCACTATGACATCACAATGCAAATGGAACATGGATGATATCGTTCTGGAAGCAATGGGCACAATTTGACCACTACTACTCAGACACACACTGCGATCTGTTCTCTTGGAGTTATTACTTATTACTCAGTTACTTAGTTATTACTAGTTTTCCCAAGCTTTACCATGGCTGATCGAGAGCCAAAGAACAACTTTTTTCAGTTCCACTCAGGACAGGTAGAGTCACCTGACCTCAGTGAGCGGGAGGCTCAGGCTGCCAGAGCAGACAGGATGTGTGCCTGGCAGAAGGCGCGCACCAAGGCTGTTCTGGAGAGGGTGGGACGCTCCTTCCAGCCTGAGCGGCCCCCTTCACCTAGACCCTCAGTCCTCAGGAGGATGCAGAATGCTGTTCTGGCCCCCATGAGGAACCTGGTCCAGAACAAGTGGTCTCACCCCGCTGAGCCCGTCCACACTGGGACCAGCAGCGGTGAAGCCCACATCCCCGCTCCTCCTCCCACTGGCTCCGTGAAGGACAACCAGAGGAAGAGGAGCGTCAGGAAGTCCAAGACCCATAATGTCCAGAGAAGTCCTGAAAGGTGCGATGAGGACAACTTCTGGTCCATGATGGAAGATGAGGCCACGCACACTCATCTGAGGCAGGAGGCCTGGAAGGTGGCTGAGCTGATAGCCAGAGACGGGAGGCCCAGCACCGCCAGGTCCACCGGCTCTCTGCACAGTTTGGACCGTGTGGACACAGAGACTCCCGCTGAGCTGCGGGGCTATCTGCAGGTCAGGAGCCCTGCTGAGGTGTCCCGCTCTCAGCCGGCTCACACTCCCACTCCTCCTCCTCCTCCTCTTACAGCCAGGAGGAAACTGTCCCGTCCCGGGAGGTTCCTGAGGCTGCCAAAGGCTGCCGGTGGAGCAGGTGAGTCCCTCTATGCACATACTGTTACTGTGAACTTCTACTGAAGTGAATTCCCACCCTTCCTCTATTATAAATGACTGTTGATTTGATGCTGTAATCCATACATTTCTCCTACTTTTGATTCATACATTCTCCTTAACATGTCTTAGTGTTGGAGTTGTCAGCTTGCTATGTTTACATAACCTCATTAGCTATATTCATATTTATATTCTATGTTCTTTTCTGTATCCCATTACCATTTGTTGCTGCAGCAACCAACCAATTTCCTCAAACAGTTTATTAAAGTTTCATCTTGTCTTGAAGTCACATGATATTATTGCACAGAATCACTGATTTTATCAGCACAATTCCTCAGGTGGAGAGAAAGAACTAGGTGAAGATAGATGAATGTGATGAATGGGTAGAAAGGTGAGTGATGAGCGTCTTGCTCCTAATCTGAACAGATAAGCAGGCAGCCACTGAGCCAAGGGTCCAGGTAGAAGATCAGGATCAGGATCAGGATCAGGATCAGGATCAGGATCAGGATCAGGATCAGGTCCAGCAGGTCCAGGTCAGATTGCAGCCCCTGGCCAACCCAGAACGAAGCCTTGAGTTGAGCTTCAAACTGCTCAGCTCAGACGACTGGTGAGGATTTTACTGTAGTTAGAGACAGATTCATGTTCTGATCAACATACTGTAACCTGCCAGGAGCCAGCAGCCTGTTGCACCAGCTGAACCTCCAGTACACTCAATCTTCAGTTAGGGTGTAAAGTCTACATTAAATGTTCTGTTGAAACCAGTTTGACACCTAAGCTGTGTCTTTGTTTCATTGCACCATGTAAGGTACATCTTCTAGCAGAGCATTAAGAGACCGCTAACCAAATCATTGTCATAGACCGTGATGTTTTCACCTTCTGTGGCCAATAGAGTTCGAGCCAAAATCAGTTTCTCCTGTCCAAATGAACAGCAGTCTAGTTAATGTCAGCTAACTTACAGGGTAGTGAGAGAAAAAGAGGAAATTAACATCACCAAACATCAACAAATAGGTACCTTTTCTAGTACAAAGTATTAGGATTCATTTTACAGAAGACTATTTCATTTGTTGCAACTGTTAAATGTTTAATAATGTGTGAACTCAGACTTAGACTAAGACTCAGCATTTACGTTCAAACAAGCCCACATTTGAACTTGAGTTTAACTGCCAGGTTTGCAAGGAACATTTGTGTCGTACTCGAAGTCATGTAAAGTACAATTCAATAATACTTGTCACTGAAACACAGGGAGAAGAAAATTGATGGCTTGACAGCTGTTGGAGCTTTGGCACAGCACCACTCAGCAACACTGGAGGCCAAACTTAATGAAGTGTGTCAGGCCGTCGTTGAGGAGGTATTGTTGCTGTTTGCCTCATTGGCTCTTTCTTTGCCTCTTTGTCTTTGTGGTTCATTTATTTTTCATTTGCATGTGTGTTAGAAGTCTAGCCATCACTGGTGATCTTCGTTGTCGCTCTCCAGGTCAAAAACCTGCGCTCTGCAGTGTCCCGTGTTGCCATGGCGACCCTCGGGGAACTGTTTGTTCACCTCCAGAGGGCCATGGACTGTGAGGCAGAGGAGACGGCCCGCATTCTGCTGCTCAAAGTGGGCCAGTCCAACACCTTCATCCAGCAGCAGGCCAACCTCGCCCTGGATGCCTTGGTGCACAACTGCAGCCCCGGCAGAGTCATGATCGCTCTGCTGAACGGAGGGCTGAGGTACAGAGGAGAGAACAGGCTGCATTCACTTTATCACAATTTATTAAATGAAATGAAACAACATGAGCTTAGTCACCAGCTTCTGTAAATCTCACATCCCTGTGTCTTTGTCCCTCCTCAGCCACCGTAGTGCTGCAGTGAGGGGGAGTGCAGCTCAACACCTCCACCAGCTGGCTGACGTCCTCGGAGCCGCTCGAGTCCTAACAGGCAGGAAGAACTTCACCGAACGCTTCCTGGTTGCGGTCAGCAAAATGTCTCTGGACTCTGCAGCGGAAGTGAGGTGGGATGACTGAACTGTAAAGTTATGCATTTAGGTCACGAGGTTCAGAAATGCATTTTCTTATGATTTGTGGTTTGGGGCTCCACCATGAAATCATGTTTGTTTGTTTAACCTTTTAGGAATCTCAGTTCCACTTATCTGTGCATTGTGCTTACACTCTAAAGACAAACAGTAAATGAGAAGTCAATTTCTCCACAGGCACCACGGACGGAACATCCTCCAGAAACTTGCCCTCCATAGCAGCTTCCCAAAACTGTGGGCGAAGACGGTCCCTCAAAAAGACAGAGCTTTCCTGGACACAGTCATCAGGAAGCTGACTGTGAAGTAGAGTGGACTTTCCCTCTGGGTTGATGGGAGGAGCAAAGACATGTATTGACATGTATGTTCTTGAAGCAAGGAGGTGAGGTTGATATAACCATGTCAAACACGAGAGCCTGTTGGGTCTCGTATGGTAGCTCAAAAGCACTCTCAGAACATCCCATAATGGCAGGAACACAGTCGGGGTTGATCTGCTTACCAGTTATTACACTAAACCATTGAAATACTTCCTCCCAAAATTTCAGCAATTTGGGGCACGACAAAAACAGATGAGTTAATGTCCCATGTCCCGATTTACACTTGTCACATGTGGCTGGAATAGAAGGGTAGATCTTATTCAGCTTGGTCTTCGAAAAGTGTATGCGATGTACAACCTTGAACTGTATGAGCTGGAGCCTAGCATTAACAGAGCAACCTTTGATTCTATCTAACCCTTCCTCCCAAAGCTCATCAGATATCTCAGAACCCATTTCCATACTCCATGCCTCCTTGAGATGGTTAGAGGGGGTGGTCACTGTGAAAAGATCGACAAACTGTGACACTAAGTGTTTGGAGGTAGGGGCCTGAGACATAAGGTCGTAAAAGACATGTTGGATAGGCAACGAGTCAAATTGAGCAAGAGACTGCCTTACAAAGTTTCTGGCCTGTAGGTAACAGAAAAAGTGACTATGAGGGAGACCAAATTTAGCCTGTAATTGAGTGAACGATGCAAAATGTTTGTCAACATAAAAATCTTTAATTACACATAAGCCCTTCTTTGCCCAGGCAGTAAAAAAAGCGTCCATTTGACCTGGTTTCAAATTATGATTGTGGCAAATTGGCGTGTATACCGAGGTGTCCGAGAGAGTCAGCACCCACTTGATTTGCCTGAGAATCCTTATTGAGTTACTCAATATAAAATCATCATTTAGTTGCTTTAATGATGGATTGACCTTAGAGAATACTACAGCAGACAGGGATGACCTAGCCAGTGTAACAGCCCTATGTGCCTCCAACTCAAGCTACCTTGGAAATACATTATCCCCCTCCCCAGTAGAAGGGGAGCCTAGATGCCAGAATACCATGGCTCTGGCATTACAAGCCCAATAATAATGTCGAAAAACCGGAAGCCCTAAGCCTCCATCTGTCGTGGATTTTTGCAAATGAGCTTTGGAGATGCGATGGGACTTGTATGCCCAGATGAACGGCAAGATTATAGATTCCAAGGTCTTAAAAAATGAGGATGTAAGAAAAATGGGTATATTTTGAAAAAGATAAAGAAATTTAGGGAGTACCAATATCTTAATAGCATTCACCCGACCAATCATAGATAATGGTAAAAGCTTCCAATTTTCAATGTATTTTCTGAGCGTCATAACCATATCTAGGTAATTGAGCATGAATAAATGCTTTGGATTCCTGGAAATTTTCAGACCAAGATAGACAAACTGATCAGTCGAGATTTTAAAGGGCAGGTTGTTAAGAAAACTTGAGTTTAAATCATCAGTAAGGGGCATAAAGAGACTCTTTTCCCAATTAATAGAGAAACCTGATATCTTACCAAAATCC
Organism: Centroberyx affinis; assembly: GCF_046629955.1. NCBI lineage: Eukaryota > Metazoa > Chordata > Actinopteri > Beryciformes > Berycidae > Centroberyx > Centroberyx affinis. Next base: position 69,431 of record NW_027282230.1, read on the forward strand.
CCAATCAGACTCAGAGGAGGAAGAGAGGTCTGGACGTCAGAGAGACTCAGGATCACATCATCGGCATACAAGCCAATAAGGGACTCCACAGTGCCCAATTTTATTCCTGTTATTTGTGGGTTACTCCTAATAGAAATCACCAAAGGCTCGAGTGCCAAATTGAAGAGCATCGGAGAAAGACAACATCCCTGTCGAGTCCCACGATGTAAATTTATCATAGTTGGTTAACACAGCAGACCTGGGACAGGCATAAAGCATTCTAAGCAAAGCCATACATTTTTCACCAAATCCAAAACATTCAAGAACAGCAAACATATATTTCCATCCAATTTGGTCGAACGCCTGCTGTGCATTTAGAGAAATTATGGCAGAATTAGGTGCTTTAGCCGAGTACATTACATTTAACAGGTGGCGAACATTTGAAAAAGAGTATCTATCAGGAATAAAGCCTGATTGATCAGGATGTATGAGGGAGCCAATATGTTTATTCAATCGGTTAACTAAAACCTTTGCAATTATCTTTTGGTCGTTGTTTAGAAAGCTTAAAGGCCTATAAGAAGCTGCATTAGTTCCATCCCTATCTTTTTTCAATAAAAGACATATGTTTGCTTCATATATTGTGCCAGGAAAAATTCCAGTTTTTACAGAGCAGTTGATCATTCGAAGCAGCAATGCTATTGTTTCTGAGTGTGATTAATTTGATCCCAAACCCATCAGGGCCAGGAGCTTTACCATTATGAAATGAACGTATTGCCGATTTGATTTCTTCCAACGTAAATGCAGTGTCCAGCTCCTTTACGGCATCTGTGCTGAGAACAGGCATCTCTACAGCATTAAGAAAGTCTGCAATGTCAGAATTAGTGGCTGTGGATCTAGAGGAATATAACTGTGTGTAATGTTCCAAAAATCTATCATTTATTTGTTTAGGATCTGTAATCAACTGCCCAGAACTGGAACAGATTTTATGAATTGCCCTATCAGCCTGCATGTTTATGTTTTAGAAGCTGAGTATGATATGAATATCAACATAAGCCCTATTTGGACAAGGTTATTTATGTGCTGCATACATTTGGATGTACAGTCGGGGGAATCATCGTCATGAGCAGTCGGGAAGGAGGAGATCACTCCAGGAACAGCAGGAGGATGTTGGAGGAGATTTAAATTCATCTGATGTGGCTGAACACCTCAACATTGGAGTTGTTGGCACATACTCAGAGTAAAAATAGATCTGAATGGGGTCGGGGCAAGGTTGATGGGCTGGGGATTTGGATGGATATAATATTCGCTTGTATTTACTAATGTATATGTAGGCCTAATCAGTAGAATATGTAAAAAAAAAAAAAGTGTAAAAGTATGTATGAAAATGTCCAAGTTTAGTATGTTAGTTCAGTAAGTGGCAGGTTAATGTAATCAGGGCAGTAACACTCCTGTCTGGCAGGCCAGAAGGCTTCCCAGTTCAAACTGCAAATGTGAGAAGTGAGTCACTTGTGGTATAAAGAGGCTTTGGATTGTCAATATCTTTTTTATTTTTCGAGCAACATATTACAGTGGGGTCACATACAGAAAGTGATTTGGTCTGGATTTGGTCTTTATCCCCGTCTTCACCATAGAAAAAAGGCCTCATATGACGTACAAAACTAAAAAGTAGAAGACTGAATTTAGTACATTATATTTCAGCATGAAATACCCCTAAAAGTTGTAGCTAACATGTATTTTGTTTTAAAAAGAAACTTCCAGGTCTGTATCGGCACTATTGAAAGAAGCTACAATGGTTAGGTAACAGATCAAAGACCGAAAATGTAATGTTAAATCCGACAGAGGCACTTTTTGCTGCAACTTCAGCAGAGCTCTCTCTGTTGTGTGTGACGCTAGCTTCTGGGTAACAGTGCACGGAGGTATGGAGAGATTGCGAGTTCTCGTTGATCTCGTCTTGAGCGCATGTACGCGCCTTTGAGCTCGTGCACCCACTTCAGATGAAGTGTGCGCTAACGTGAACGCGGGTTTTGAGCTCAGTGGCTACAGTGAAGATTTTGGCTAAAAAAGGGTGTAAATGACGTCTTTTAAAGTCAACTTGGGATCTCGGGGCTTCCGGAGACTTGGATTACACCGGAGGAGCTGTATGGAGCCATTTTACGTTTTTTTTTTTCGGTTGTTTTTTTAAGTTTTAAAACAAGTCCCCAGCAACTTCGGTTATTTAGGAGAATGCTGCAACGCTGTTTTGCTGTGAAGCTCCAGGACTGTTTTGTGGACTAATAAACTTCACCCGACTTTCCATCGGCATGGGGGTGAGTAGATAATGACTGAATTTTCATTTGTGTGTGAACTATTCCTTTAATCCTATTTTAGTCTTTCAGCAGTATTGCAACTATATACATCTGTTATTTGCATTGAAACAGTGCAACAGAACAAATACTTGAACTATCCAATATTATGACACTGACTGTATTGTTAACTTCTAGTACACTGATATCTTGTCCTACATTTATATGTCTTGAATATGTAATATGTACAATCCTTGCAGACAAAGAAGGGCTCCTATTAAAAACATGTATTCATAAAAATAGCCAACACATTGAAAATGAAGCATGCTGGTATGTATGTGCAAATGTTCTCACAGGTTCCTCCTGCAGGAACCGTTTGAAGTTCCTTTAAGATTTCCTTCAAGTATGGGAGGAACTGTTCTCCTTTGTAGAAATGCAGTGCAATGGTATTAATGGATTTTGAATCCATAATCATAGTTTTATGTTTGTTTTAAGCTTTTCTTTCTCTATGCACAGCACGGTGCTGTACGTTTTGAATAATTCATGGAGAATTCACTTTCTTTCCATCCAGCAAAAAAAAAAAAAATTACATATAGTTCTGAATATTTCTAGATAAGTTTCAGTACCTTCACTTTGTCTGCTTATGATGCTCATCTACATCTGCATCTACATATTCATATACATACATATACAAATACATATGCATATAGCAAACATAATGTATTCATTTAATGGAATGAGTGTCTACATACTGAGTTGATGTGAAAATAAAGAATAAAAAAAAAAACTTAAGCAATGCCCTCTTATATTTCCCATTTCTTTGTGTGTGTGTGTGTGTGTGTGTGTGTGTGTGTGTGTGTGCGTGTGTGTAATACTTAGAAGGCATCAGAATAATTGCCGTACATGGAGAGGAAAAGGGAGAGAAATGTGTCGGTTCCTCCGGTGCTGTAGGCGGCGCTGTTCTCTCTAAAGTCCCTGCAGCGTCGCTTCCTCACTGCCAACTGTTCTGCTGGAGTTCAATCAGTGACGTGGATTTTCATTGAGGCAGTCAGTGCTATCACAAAAATAACAACAACAAAAACAGACTTATCAGTGCGTTTATGGTGTCGCAAAGCTCTTCCCTTAATTTTGTGTAGACTAAGGTGTCGGACCGCTTCACTCTTCCTTCGTTTGTCACACCTGAATATTATTTTTCCACAGCTTTTTAACAGGTGAGCACATCATGGTGAAACGTTACTTCACTGCTGTCAAAGTATCGGCTAGCTTTGGGCTCTGAGTTAGCTCCTACAAGTTTTACACGAAAATACAAACCATTATGTCATGTCAGCCATTATGTATCGCATGTGTTTTCTCACTGGGTGGATAATTTCCCCTCCACAGCCAACGGACACCAGGATGAGTAAAGGCAAAGTGCTGAATCTGAAGGATAAGATCAATGGAAATGAACTGGACCTGAGCCTGTGTAACCTCACCGAGGTGCCAGTCAAAGAGCTGGTAAGTTACTCCCTGCCTCTGTCGGCATGCTGTGGCTTAGCTGGTGTCATCTGATAACACAGATTTATCCAAACTGTTTGTGCTGGTGATCCCCCTAGGAGCGCCTCCAATAACTGATCATCCATAGTGTGTAAATGACGTAATATCACACATTCAATACTTTGATCATTTGATAGAACTACAACTTTTAGTGAAGTCTGTGTTCTGTGAACTTGAGTTTGTCATGGTGTGGTTTCAGCAGATTTCCCATGATGCTTCTTAGTTAAAGTTAATAATATGCTTAAGGATATTATTGCAGCTCATATTATAACTGTATTATGTTTTATCCCAATAGGCTGCATTCCCCAAAGCAACAGTTCTGGACTTGTCTTGCAACAATATTACCTCCCTTCCTGTGAGTACGAACACATAAATGCTGACCAGGCGGTGAACCTATGCTGCCAAATGTCTCACACTACATATGTTACTTCCAGCAATGTACAGCAAACACTGGAAACTGTACGGTTTGCGGTGCCTAGCTACTGCCAATATCCTGTATTTACTTGACCTTTTCTGGCACTGTTGGCTGCCTGGCAGTTTTGTCACTTAGCCTGTCAGTGTTTCTGCACATTTCCCAGCATTGTTACTGTGGTGAACGGACTCGATACACATTTTATTTGGTTGGGTTTCTTTAATGCAGCCAGAATTCTGCAACCTGACCCACTTGGTCAAGGTGGACCTGAGTAAAAACCAGCTGACCAGTCTGCCAGATGAGCTGGGGAACTTGACCAGCCTTCAGCACCTGGACCTGTACAACAACAAGCTGAGCGTCCTGCCGGTCAGCTTCTCTCAGCTCAGGGTAGGTCCCACACACAATTGTGGTGATCATTTTAAAATACACTGGATAATGTCAAAAATGCATAGTCATCAAGTTAAAAACTCAGTTGTTTTTCCTAGTTCCTGAAAAGTTAACATTTTGGTGATACAAGGTACAAGCATATCTTTCCCTGGAGTGTGTTCCTGGGAAAATAGAGGTGTGCCGATCCAGCCCCCAACTACTAGTACTTAGATCAGCAAATGAAGCTGTCCTGATATCAATAATTTAATGACAGTATAACACTTTTGTGTCTCCTGTCTCTTGAAAATGCAAATCAGTGAACGCAATTGATGTACTTGTTACTGGAATTGTCCTATAATAGGACAATTAATAGGACAAGTACTGGGTGACATGAATGACTGTGAAATAAGTAGGATTGGATCGGTTCTCGTATCAGCTGTGAAAAATTGGTGTGCGTGTCTGAGGTTGTTTTTCTGTTCTGATGTCTTTACTGTTTCACTTACTGTGTGTGTGTGTGTGTGTGTGTGTGTGTTCTCAGAGTCTGAAGTGGCTGGATCTAAAGGATAACCCACTGGAGGCCGGCCTGGCCAAGGCTGCAGGAGACTGTCTGGATGAGAAACAGTGCAAACAGTGTGCCTCCAGGGTAAGAGAGCGAGAGGGGCATAGCAAGGGGAGATCAGAGAACAAACAAATTAATGTATAAATGAGGAAGGGAGCGGTTGATCAAGACATTTGTAGACAGTATATATAATTTCAATGGCTAAAACTTTGGCTGTGCTGTAAAGGACATTGTATGTGTTTTGTTGTAGGTTCTGCAGCACATGCGGGCTATTCAGGAAGAGGCGGATCGCACGAGAGAGAAGCGTCTCCTGAGGGAAAGAGGTGGGTGCCATAGTAAATCACTACTGACTACTGAACTGACCTACTGCCTACCGTTTTGATCACAAAACATAAGTAGTATAATCTCCCTTTCACTGGCAAAAACAAACCTGATCTGTTCCCTGGTGCTTTCTCATCTCACTTTACCTCTATTCAATATACGTATAATCTGCCACCTCTCTCATTCCATGTTACTTCTCTATTTTATTTTTTGTTTATTATTATATATAATTTCATTCTCTAATACATTTAAACATATATTTTTCCTTTCCCCCAAATAATCAGTTTTGATGTAAACAATAAACCTTTTTTCTAGGTTGTTCTAGTGTAAATAGCTTAGTGAGACACCTGTCATGTGACACTAAAACTCTCCATTAAAACCTGTACGCATGAAATTGTCACCCCTGAAGTTAGATGATTAAAATCAGATACTCTCTTCCATTGGGGGTGAGCAACATTGATTGGCCGAGATCCTGTTTTTATTGAAAGGTCAAAATCGTCCCGATATGTTCACCCAAACCTGGGTGATTCAAACCTGCCTGATTCAAGTCATTGTCCTCCCACTTCCCTGCCGTTGTGGAGACTGTGGATAGAAAAGAGCTGATGCTTTGACCTGCCCAGTTGAGTCACAGCCTAATTGGAGGGTAGTGTCCCACACATTCCACTGCCATCCTGATTTTCTTCTTTCTGCATCGTTTACAGGGGAGTCATACACAACCGCAGGCCTTGAGCAAAAGCAGACATCTCCTCACGGTGTCCTAGCCAACGATGCTTTAGTTTTCATACATGCCGCGTGCCCATTTCTCTGCTGATGCTTTCCTAATAAGTTAGTGAGGAAGGAGGCTGAACTAGTAATGATTCTGCATTTCCAGTCTCATAGGAGTTTCACCTGGAACGTCACATTCAACTGAAGTGTGGAGCTCAGGATGTTTATGTATGTTTTTTTAGGAACACAAAGCAGGCACAAGCCATCTGAAATGCAGTCGAGATAAGAAAAAAGGGCAACAAACTGTCAACTGTTGACAATGATTGCATCTCCTCTAATCATATCTCTCATCATCCTTCGATCACATCAGAACTGGAGAAGAAGAAGGAGGCCAAGCAGAGGGAGCGGGAGGCCAAAGAGAAGGAGGCTCGTAAACGGGAGAAGGCCGAGGAGAAGGAGAAGAGGAGGAAAGAGTACAATGCCCAGATGGCAGCATTGGCTGCACAGGAGCAGCAGAAGAAGAGGAAAGAGGAGAAGAAGAAGAGGAATGGACAGGCAGCAGGTAGGCCCATGCTTCTGGATGTGATGTCTCTTAAAGGGATTTTCAGAGCTCAAGTTTTTAAGAAGACTGTCTGGTTTATCATCCACTGAGAGCCCATTCAGTCCATCCTTGGTTTTTGAAATATTGAAGGCAAACGTTGTTATCATATTAGCAATGCTAGCACTAGTCAATAGGGTGAAAACGCTGACAAATCACAAACTAATTCCTCATTTACAAGAGGAACATGGTTTTCCAAAGACCATTGCTCAAAATTGCAAACAGATTCAAACAACTCCTGCTTGTAGTATCTAAAAAACCAAAACACTGATGCAAGTGCTTTTTGGATGGAATTCAAATTACTCTCAGTTCATGAATAATAAAACAGGCTTCTTAAAACCTTAATTATCACTTTATGAGGGAGAAAGTATTGTGATACCATACCTCTTCCCTCTGCGGTCATTTACTCAACTTCCTATGTATGAAATTGATATCTACATTAAGAGGCTGTTTTTATCAGACTACTAAGCAAGGAATCTCTGTCTGTATGTGTCCTTCGCATATCTCGAGAACCGTTCGTCCGATCTACTTCACACTTGGCGGGTGTGTTGCTGGGGACCCAAGGACATGCAGTGTCGGATTGGACACGCAACACGTTCAATATTAATAAACTTTGAATAAACAAGCAAACAGCACTGTGCAGCAGCGGGGCTCAAAGCAAGCGACTGGAAGCGCAGTGTGAAGTTGTTTGGATGAGCGGTTCTCGAGAAAGCTGCAAGCAGCAATGCCGGAGGCCAAGCAATCGGCCCGTTCCGAACAGGCATGTTTTGAACGGGCACTGCACTAGTTGTTCTAATGCAGCCACTCTCATTTCATCTCTCCAGATAAAAAGGCCGTTGTGGAATCGGCCCCCAAACCTAGACGCTCTCTCATTGGCCTACTGTTCAAGCTCCTCCTCCTGCTGCTGCTGGGATTGGCTGGCGCTGCTGCCGCCTGCCAGCTGACGGACCTGCGGAAGGAAGCCGTCTGTGTACCAATCAACGTGGCCGTGGATGACGGCCTGTCCTGGGCCAGGGAGCAGGAGGGCGTGGTCAGGCAGCTGATGCAGAACCTGTCGTCCATGGCCAAGGAGCTTCTCGAATCCACACAGGCGTCGAAGAACTAAACAGCCGTCTGCCTCCCTCATCACTTTAGGGCCGCTGGGTTCCCACTCTTATCTGTGAATACTGGGAATGATCACTAATCAGTAAAAAAAAAAAAATTGCTATTTTGTTTTTAAAAATATGCTGAGATTGTGAATCTCTTTAAGATGGGAACCCCTGCATCCCCTCACCCTGTTTTGCTGTGTTGGGGATGTGAAGAGTCTGGAGAGATAGATGGAGGGGGATGGACAGATGCCTAAAGATCAGCTTAAATTCCTATGGAATTGTCGTTGCTCTTGTGTCCTCTTTGTACAACAGTCTGTTTTTTTTAAAATGGCATCGTCTCAGACGACACCCTATTGACCATGTTGTGCACTTCCTACGACCACCGCCTTATGGTTTGCTACTCAGTGCATTACATGGAGGATGGGTTGTGTTTGAGAGAGTCCAGTGAAATGTTGTGTCAGGTGGCCCTGTCTGTGCTGCATTGAAGTCTTAAATCAAGTATAACTGCCAATCAGGATTATGTATCGGCCGATGTTAGATCTGGCAGTCTGAGCATGTGCTGTAAAGGCTGTGTGAATGTTAAAGTTCACCTGTACGTCTTCCTTCTTTCTAGTCTTACATCAGTTAAACCGGTTAAGTCTCACACCTGATACGCTTGGCATACACACTCTTCTCAATGCCCAGATCATCAAAAGTTTAAAAGGGTTCAATGGTCACACCATGCTTTAGGCTCTACTACCTTTACATTAACTTCCACAGACACCAGCTATACCCACAATCCCCTGAGCCTCTCATGAATAAGGACCAAGTGTTTAAATCGAACTAGCTGTCTACAACTACAGTGTTAATTCTGGAGATGAAAGCTAACCTGCAATTATTGTAGCGTTCTCTCCCTGTGTAGATCGCCAGGATTTGTGGACGTGCAAATTATTTTCTGCTGTCAAGGTGTCTTTGTGTAAAAAGCTGCTCAGGCAGTCCGCTGCACTTGTTTTTGTAAAGCTTTGTCCATGCTCAAGAATTGTCAGCATCAATAAATGGCTACGCACTGCAGGGATGTTTGAACATCGTGTGTTTATGTGAAAGAAGCAGAATGATGCCATTTGTTTAATGCATCTTGCCAACTGGAAAATACTATAGATTTCTTTAACTAGGGACTAGGACTTGGGACCCAAAGTGGCTGAATGAAGGCCAGATTAAACACTTGTTAAAATGTGTGTTTACCTAAGGTGTGCTGGCAAAGAAAAATCTGCCGTTTTGATAAGAATATATGCATATTTAGTTAGTAAGGGTGGTACTGGTAGATTTAAGACAATTCAAGATCAGAAACCTGAGAAAGCATCAGTTGATCTCATTGAGCTTTGATCAAGCTTTGTTAAACTTTGTTAGCGTCTGTGTTTTGAGCCGTGCAAACAAAGTAGATTTACCAATGGCTGCCTCCTCTAGACAACACGCATATATAAGCTGTAGTAGTAGTTTGGTTTTTCACTGCTACAGTAAAAGTTGTCCCCTCTAATCTTTCTGATAGCTATAAGGAGGAGGCAATACGAGAGAAAAGGCCAAGTATTTATTAATTTATTATATACATGCATAAATCCTTGTGTGGATAGACATTTAAAGAGTTATAGCTTGCTGATGTGGCTTAAAGGTGATAAAATTACCATTTTCTTCTGCTTTTATACAAAGACAAATTATCAGTGAGAAAGAAATGATTAATGTACTCAAGGAACTTGGAAATCAAAGTTTTGATAACTGAATTTATATACTTGCTGCAAACTACATAGGTCAAATACAAATGCAGAGAAGCTGCAAGTAAATGTATTTGCCTGGGATGAAAGATTTACTTCCCATTTCCTGATCAACACAGTAATTGTTTATCTTAGATGTATCCATGACCAGCAGAGTGAGCTGGTGGTGGACAATACCACCTCACAACAATAATGTGAACTGGCTATATGACAAGAAGACGCCATAAACCACTTAATGTGATGTTCAGGCCCAGGGAGCAGACTGGGAGGGTAAACCACCACAGCCACCATTAGCCTGAAGAACCAGCGGAGGAAAGCTACGGTGATGAAGAAGTCCAGCTGTCCAGTACTCAAGCTCACTTGATGGGCAGATGACGTGTGGGAAAGTTGAGCTTTGAAAGTGAAGAACAAAATGCCAGGAAACCGCCTGCGGCTATCAAGGTTTCCATTAGTGTGGAACTGTTTTATGTTTCCTGAACAATACGCAGCAAAGAGGATTTTCTCCTTGAATGAGTTAATCCTTCAAAACAGAGGGAGAACAAGGGAAATAGTAAATTAAGAAACATTAAATAATTCTGTTACCAAATGGGAGTTAATTGTTAGTTGGAATTTAAATGCACCGATAGATGACAACAGTCAAATAAAATATCGATTCAATAGAAATAGAATGTCATGAGGTAAGATTATCAATGAATAAGACGTCCAGGTTCAGCCCATGAAACTTAACTGAACCTTAAAAAAACTGACAAACCAACACCAACTGTATGGTGCATGCCCACAATCAACATCTTCCTCCAGATCTACCAAACATTTGAAATCGCTTGATATTAACACTATTAACAAAAACTGAAGAGACTTGGGTTTGGAATGATACACATGATGAAACATATCTGATATGCCTCAATATTAGATATGAAAATGAAAAGCACAACATCAATAAAGTTTGTGCAGTTGGCATTTAGATTAGTCTGGACAGCCATTCTCCAAGAAAAAATCGTGAGAACTGCAACGGACTAATGTGGCAATTAGGAGAAACATGAGACAAATAATCACAAATATGTTTGCTATAATGATTTCTGATTTCTCATCCTGCTTAACAGATGTGAAATATTACTTAATATTTTCCTTAAATGCTGTTGTGCTGAATACACAGACAGCCTCATTAAAATGTCTTTTAAAAAGTGTCAATTTCTGCACTTTTACTTTGAATATGAAGTTGTTAAAGCAGAAGTGTTACTTCTTGGCATCATCATCATCATCATCTTGGCTCCTGGTCAGATGAAAAAGTTTGATCTAGTCTGGCATTATGAAGGCAAAACCCCTTCAGTATCATCATACAGGCCTATGCAAAGAGATCAAATGTTCCATATCCGCATCTCTAAGACTCTGCACACACATCACAAACCACCATGAATGAACCACTAAACAATATCCCAGTCGGCCACTCTTTCTCTCTCCTCCTCACACCAGAAACCACCACAAATGCATCGCTAAATCACATCCTGAACCTCAGGAAGTCTCCTCTCTCTCCCTCCCGACTTAAGAAACTGCCACACATGCATCAGAGAAAAGTGATCAGACTGGTCTTCCATAGAGGTAATCCAAAGTTCCCTCATATTTCCCCCATGAATACTCTCATACTGAGAAAAGCTAATTTAATGTTACTTAATGGGCTTTTAATAGTGTGTATGCATGAGGGAGGGGAGAGGGCGTCGGTCAATTAGTGAATTGAGAATTGGTGCAACATGACAAAACCTAAAGGGGCTATAAAGACAACAACATCCATTATTTTGATATTGTGCTCCCATTGAGCAGGAGTGTGTGTGTGTGTGTGGATCAGACAACAGTAAATAAAATGTTTTTGTGTGCACACGTCATGTAGTTCAGTGTGCCGGAGTATTGCTTATCTATTATCCTCTAACAACTTGTTCGTTTTTAGTAAAAAACTTTTTTTTCCACTCAGGCCCATCCCATCATCCTTCTGTCTGAGCAGCATCGACCTTGGATGTTTTATTTTTGTGCAATGGGTGCAGTATGCAGGCAATATTTACTTACCATCACAGCCTCAGACATGGAAACCAATTACCCAATTTCCCCACAGGGATCATTAAAGTTTCATCTGAGATTAAAAGGCTCCAATGTGTTTCAAAAACAGGATGCATTTTTGTGAAAACTGTCTTTTCTACAGTACATTTTCAGGAATAAAACATTACAAATAACATCCTGGTTTTACAACTAAGAGACAGCAGAATATAGGAAGACAGATATAGGAGACACCTGTGTGTGTGCATGCATAATCATAAATAACAGACCGGATTTCAGCTAGGTTTCACTACAGCCTCTTGGCAGCATTAGGCCAGAGTTCCTTTGACCAATCACAACAGACATGTCCGTGGATCTGGAAGCACCCAGAATGCACCGCTTCCCAGTCGAGAGTCCTCGGGAAGCGCTTACGCGGAGCAGCGCGTCGCTTCACTGCGCGGTCAGTGCCTGTCTGTTGCTGCAGGTCAGTCTGTAGTCTCTCTCCTTCATGTAGGCCGTGTCGCCCAGGAGTCTGGTCCGGATGGACTCGTCCACCGTCACCCCGAGGGTCACCTCCCTGAACACCTTACACACCGACAGCTGCAGCGCACAGGGGGATGGTGGTTAGACTCACTGATGTCACTCATGCCCTTCTTTGTCTACTTCATACGACGGGACTGTTTGCCCTCTTTACCTCGTGGAAGTGGAGCTTCTTGAACATGGCGATGCTGACTTTGTTGGCCAGCCCGATCTTCGCCTCGAACTTCTGGATCCCCAGCTTGGTGACTCCTGGTGGAGGGGAAGCACATGCATCAACACCACAGCAGCTACAATGTTATGACCATTGCATTCCAGCTCCATATATATTAGTACAGTATATTCCAGTGGTGGCTGCAGCCTGAAACTTAGAGAAGAAGTCTTGCGCTTGAAAGGTTGTCAAGTTCGAATTCCTGGGCTGGCTGGGAAAATCCAGGTGGGGGGAAGTGAATGAGTAATGTTTTCCCCTCCCTCAGCAATTACTGCCGAAGTTCTCTTGAGCAAGACACTGAACGCCCAACTGATCCAGTGAAGCTGCTCAGATACACAAGGTTCCCACACTCACTTGGGCATCAAATTCAAGAACTTTCAATGACTTTCACGGTCTTGTTTGGTGAAGTTCAAGGCCTCAGAATGGGCATGTTTTGGGGTAAGACATAGACACAGGTCAAAATTAGACATCACAAGCTTTCAAGGCCTGTGGGAACCCTGACAACAAGGCTGCGGCAGCACTCAGTGTCTCCCTGGTGTAGCTGTGTGAACATGTGTAACCCCCCCCCCCCCACCTCCCCCTCCTCCCCCCACAGCGACGCCATCACACCGCTGCTGTCAATAACAACACATGCTCGGTCAGTTTGCCTGGTTAAATAAAGGTTAAGAAAATATTCGGAGGGACTGCTCACCGTAGCACATCATCATGTATGTCACCTCCTTCCCGATGCCTTTGCCCCTGTAGCTCGGCTCTGTTGAAGACAAGGAACCACATCACTACCTGCTGCGGTGAAATAAAACATCAACGCTGTATCCTGAAGGCAAATAGAGTCTATTTTCGTTTTTTTGAAACTTGGATGAGTGGATTTTTCACACCTCCACGATAGCATGAAGCTTTGGCACTGTTATTGTTATTTAGTTATTGTTTTTGTTATTTAGCTCACCAATATATATTCAAGAAATGAGAATATACAAAGGCCACACTGAAAACTAAACAAATGTCAACCATTGCACAACTTTCTCTTGTGGACAAAACTACTAAGTAAATTATAAATATGTCAGATGCAGAAGGCCTTTGCGTTTGATGTGTTTGTAAGAGAAACATGTTGTGTGTCACCAGCGATCATGATCTCCAGCTCAGCCAGGGAGGGGTCACTGGGGTCAGTCAGGAAAATGTTGACATCTCCCACCATGCACTGCTCTTCTTGCACCTCGGGGTTCGTCCACCGCTGCTTGTCCAAGATGATGAAGGTGCACTCTGGCAAGGCAAAGGTTTTTACAGGAAACAAGAAACGAACCAATGAGGGAAAAAAAAAGAGAACGTTGGCAGTTTTGTTCCTGGAGATGGCAAGAGGATGGAAAACCTTTTCATTAAATGGAGTTTGAAATATTTCCCTTGTGTGCAACCTCAGCATGTGATCTCAATTGATCAGCCACCATCAACACTCACAAACACTGATTACAGATTATTTATAAAGGCTGTAAGCAGTCAAATCTGTCTGATTCTAGTGTCTAAGAAATACAAAACTGTCACCTTACAACTAAAGTGGATGAATTAGAAAAAGTATAAAGGAAGGACAGATTCAGCTACTCTTCAAGGCCGATAGATGTCCTAAAAAACATCTCTATTGGTACAGAAAAAATAACGCATTTGAGCAGATAGCCCTCATCAGGGTTACATGACAAAGACACATGGATTGTAAATACCTTTCCTTCAGCCTTAAAGGTATTTAAAATCCATGTCTCTTTACCATGTAACCCTGATGAGAGCTTTCTGCTGAAACAGGCTGTTTGGTGGGGTTTGTTTTAGTTTTTTTTTTTAGAGCATCCATTGGCCTCCAATTTCTTCTTATTTCCAGCTTACTGTCACTGTCCTCCCTCCAGCTCCTCTGCATGTCATACTCCTGGTCCAGGGTCAGCGGCTCTGAGGCCGTCAGCTGCTGCAGCTCAGGAGACTTCATCCATTCATGATACCTTACAGTGACAAACAGAGAGGAATGGAGAACCTGACAGATACAGGGATGCTGATGTTGAACCAGACTGTGGGGTCTGAAGGTAAAGCAGAGACTCTGAGACAAGCAGGATGGATGTATGAAAGGTAACAGACAGGCAGGCAAGCTGGACAGAGATGCCCTACACACTACATCCAGATATATCTGGCTGCAGCTGGACTGGTGTGAGTGGACTATCATTAAATCCAGCGATTAATTTACCTTGCATACAATAAGGCAAGCGAGTCCACGGTGCAGCCAGCTAAGCTGGGAAACCCCGTACTGTGTGATATTACCTGGGCACGTGGTCTGCATTGTAAGGAACCAACACGACTTTCTCTCCTTCCAGTAAAGTATTCTCATTGATCCTCATGATGCCAAACAACATGGAATAACAGAACTGAACGGCACTTCCTGATTTCGCACTCGTTGATTCAAGCTGCAGCTGCGCTGGTTGCCTCAAAGACGCATGTCGCCACCTACTGGACGAGATGGGAAGTGCTGCAGAGGGGGGCAGGTCAAAGTCTCCGGTCAAGGTTTTGTTTACGCCACACTACAGACCTGTTTACCATGCTGAACAAAGTGGACGGAAGATCATTTATATGTATTAAAAAGCTGTATGTAGATTTAACATTCTTCATACCAAAAAAGGGGACATTTTTTTTAAAGCAATTTTATTTTACCCCCTCTTGGTTCCAACAAGTTACACCAATTCCTGATTCAGTAATGCTCCTTCACCAAAACCCTCTCCCTCATACACACACGCACACCAGTATTTTTTGCAAATAATTAACACATTTTGACAACACATTTTTTTTTATTTCAAAATTTGCATCTGTATGTAAATACATGTGTTTGCCCGTGTGAGTGTGTGTGTGCTTGCATGCTTGTGTGTGTGTGTGTCAAGTGCCCCTGCCCAGTCCGTGCCACTGTTTGACCAGCTCCTGCGGTGTGTTGACCATGTCCATCCAGTGTTGCAGCTGTGGGCCCCTGGCGTACATGAAGGGACCCAGCACCACCACTCCCAGCAGGGCAGGAGGCTCTGAGGAAGATGAAGAAGTTGAGATGAAGATGGTCTCAACCCTTCAGGTCCTAACTCGACAGAGGAAAGGCTAAGAGCGAGGGTTATGAAGTGAAAACCTTTGTTCTCGCCTTTCTTCAGGTTTGGTAGTGAGCAGATGTTAGTCAGATTACAACATCGTCACTGTCGGGTTAAAACGGGTGAAATTTCCAAAATATCAGCTTTTCAGGAACTGAGAAAAACAGCCTTGTTTTTTGGCTTGGCCACCAGGCATTTTTGAGTTTATTCAATTATTATTCAATAGGTTTTGACAGTGTTTCATAAGCCCAAGGCTCCTAAAAGTTTCTCAGCCCATAGAGTAATCCTTGTGTATCCTTATCCTTCACCTGAAGTTAAAACATTAAAATCAACAAAATTGGATTCACAAGGTTTTCACATGACAACAAACAGAGATATAAAATGAATTCAGTTGCTTTTTTGGGATTTATTTTTGTCGCCTGGTACAATTAAACCAAATTGAAGCTTTTGCACTCCAGGCTGCCTCTGGGAATAGAAATAGAGTAGGAAGCATGTGGATTAAATCAAAACTGATTAAGATCTGGAAGTGAGAAAGACTACTAAGGCAGGAGCAAATATGTGCGTCATGCTGCAGCTGCCCTCTTGTCCTCTACACACTGTATGTAAGATCCTATGAAGATTGTGTTAAGACTGTGTTATACAGTATATGCAACATGAAGTGTATATATACAACATAATAATACTATTGTATCACCTGAGCGGATGGCGTGCGGCTGCTGCAGCTCCAGCCTCACACAGGCCTCGTCCAGCTGCTGCGCTCGCACTTTAAACGTCATCCTGTGGTTGAAGTAGGGCTCGACCTCACCCTTCACCACAGAGCTTCGCTTGGTCTTCACCACCTGAGTGTGTATCTGCAGGCTCACCTGGACACACACACCTGGGAGCCACACACACACACAGATTTTCCTCATCTTTCTCTTCTTACCAGGACGTCACAGCTGCACACAGGCCTGAATGTAACCAGCTGACTAACGTACCATTCAGTCGTTTCCATGTAAAAGCATGTTGTACACACTCATCCACAGATCTTATACCTGCATCTGTGTGCAGCTGCAGGCCTCGTGCCCTCAGTGCCACCACAGTGAGGCGCTGCAGAGACGGACTGTAGTTGATAGAAACCTGCACATCACCCAGCTCTGAACACTGAGAGAGAGATATGAGAGAGAGGGAGAGAGAGAGAGAGGTGTGGGGGGCAGAGGGATGAGGAGGTTGAGTGCCAGTAGTTATATGCACATGTAGTGTGTGTTTCTCTCTGTGTGTGTGTGTGTACCTGTGTGTCCTCCTCTGTCTCCAGGTCTCTCCACAGCACCCTGCCAGCCTGACCCAGCTCTCCCTCCAGAGGAAACAGCACCCTGCCCACCGCATGCCGCTTGCCGTCCTGCTCCACGCTCAGCACACACACACTCAGGGTGCTCTGAGACACACACACCCCTGACACCTGGGGAGAGAACGTGTGCGTGGGAGAATGTGAATCTTGTTTTTCTTCTTGTGACTTTGGGCTTCAAGGATGTGTGTTGTGGAAACTCGTGCCTCCTCACCTGGAAAACGAAGCAGTCGTTGAACTCGGGGTCGGGTCCCGTACCCCTGGCCTTGGCCTGGCGAGGCCGGCGGTCGTCAGGGAGGAGCCGGAGCTCCACCAGCGTGACGTTACCGTGGAAACGGGGCGGGAGGTTGCCGAGGCGGAGCAGCGAGACCATGAGTTGTTCCCGGGTATGTCGATACTCCACAGCAAAGCAGAGGCGCGTGGCCATGCCGGGAGGAGGGGCCACCACCTCATTCAGAGTGGGAACACAGTACAGACCAGCCAGCAGCGTCCCCACTGGGTACCAGCCTATTGGACACAGGTATAGAGTAAATATACACTATCACTCAAAGGTTTGGACACATTTTTCTTAATTTTCCACATTTTAGAATAATAGTAAAGACATCAAAACAATGAAATAATACAAATGGAATTATGCAGTGACCAAAAAAGTGTTAAACAAACCAAAACTATCTTATATTTTAGATTCTTTAACGTAGCCACTCTTTGCCTTGATGGAAAGGCAAAGGCTGGAAAGAAATTCATACATAGGCATCAATTTCACTATTTATATTTGCCTAAGAAACTAATTTCAAGCATTTAAGCATGAGCCTTTAGATCAAAATGGCTTCAATCAGGTGTGTCCAAACTTTTGACTGGTAGTGTAGGTGCATGGTAATTAAACACATAGTACCAAATATCATAGGATTTGTATTGAATCTTATTGGATTTTACATTTACATTTTACATAATATATAGATATTCTATTCTATTCGTACAGCCATAGAGAAAATAGTCCACCTATAGATCATGTTGGCTGTTAACTTTAAGTATCTTCCTTGAATTTTACTGTCAGCTTACAAAAATAAAGCGACTATTATCAGCCTAGGATACTGTTCAACAAGGCCAGCCCGTGGTAAATGGTAACATACTGCAATGATGCAATGAAGGAAGGGAAAGGAAGAGCCTTAGTTGACCTACTCCTTACTGAAAGTGATCCACGATGGGCCAGTATGTCTCTCTGGCCCTCCACCTCCACCTTCACACCCTCCTCCTCCTCCTCCTCCTCCTCCTCCTCCTCCCCCTCCTCCTCCTCCTCCCTCTCCTCATTCTTCACACTGCCTTGGTTTCGTGGTGTGAAGCGGGGCGGCAGGGTGAAAGGGATCTCATCCGGCCTTTCACAGAGAGAGACACAGAAAGGAACATTATTAAAGGTGCAAGTCAAACTTTTCAGGGAAATTATGTTAATAAATAGCGAGGCGATTCTGGATTGGAGCTTCAAGATGATGCCTAGTTTCATGCTGAACTGCGATATACATGTTTGGTGATGCAGCACTAACCTGGACCAGGAACCCTGAGAAACCAGGATGACTGGAGCAGTGCATGCTGGGACTGACGGCACTATGGAGACCAGCTCCTGGTATTGCCGCTGGCCCTTCCTCCTCCACAGATAGTAAACCATGACACCCATCAGCAGAATCAACAGGAGAGCCACGGACAGACCCACAGCCAACACTAACATCTGGTCTGGAAACAGAAATTACAGGTGGAAATACATGATATTAAGGCCAAAAGCATGAGGGAGACAGAATGAGAATGACAAGGGTAGAGAATGAGATGCAGAGAAACAGTGAATCAGGTCCAAGCTGGTTTTCTGCTTACCTGCCATGGAGAAACGATGGAATATTCAACTCCAACACTAACAGACTGGTAACTATCTACGGTTTTCCATTTTCGTCCTATCAACTTTCACTCAGATTGACTGACTCTCCCAAGCTGGAGCTCCTCCCTACCGTTAGTTCATCAAAGTGAGAGACAGAGAGAGTCTTTTCTTGTTGACTTCCTTGACAATAGTATGCGCACAGTACATGTGTGTTTGCTCCTTCTGTGCTGTTTGTGCCGTCTCTTTAGAGCCATGAGACACAGCTGGCTCATTCTCACCACTTCACTCTGTTATCTGGCTTTTTTTGTTAGCTTTTTTTTTTTTTTTTTTTTTAAAGCTGCTCAAACCCCTTCAAGTTTTTGTCTTTTCCTCCCATTTCTTCTCTTTCTTTATACTCATCCACTGCTGTAATTAGTTTAATCTGATTCTTCCCTCATAATTACCATATCAATAATTGTACATACATTTAATATGGCTGTCCCTGATGATTGACAGTGCCTGTAGAATCAATGACCTGAGCTTAACTCTGAATCAAAATGCTGCTGGCTCTCATTATAGCTGCTTATCCACCCCCTTCTTGTTCACTTATGCACGCGCACACACACACACACACACACCCACACACACACATACACACACACACTCAAACTGTTCAGAGATTGGACAAGAGCTAATGAGATGACAGGAGGCTAATCCTTAGAGCTAAAGGTAGCGTAATGGCACTCTCTCATGCACACACACACACACACACATACACACACGTTCACAGGAAAATATACATATTCAGTGGCACCATCTTCAGATGAGAGAGGGTCCAGTTACGAGGGAAGAGGTAGAGGAGGAAGCTGAAGAAAAGACAGAAACGAGTGTGTGCAAGGCTGTGAAAGAGGATGGAAAGGTGATCTTCTTAAGAAGTGAGAGAGTGAGCGAGAGAGGAAGAGCGGAAGGAATGAGGAGAGGAAGTCAAGACGCCATTTAGAAGTTCCTGCTCTCAGGCATGGAGGAGGACAAGACAGAACGCAGGGAGTGAACAGAAAGGTAAGAAGTTATACTTTTCTCTGACAGCATGGGTTTGTGTACAATGGACGGTCGTACTACTGTGGGATTGAGTGTTTATTCTTCCAGGAAAGACATGGAGAAGTTTAGGGCATGGCAGTGATTTAAGCCAAATATAGCCTACATGCATGTGTTTTTTACTACTCATAGTCGGGCACAAAAGTATAGATGATTTCAATAGATTTCAAATAGGTGTGTCAGTATTCATATGACTGTTTGAGTTTCTCATACCAAAGACTGGCATCATCTGCTTTTTACACACACAAACACACACACAGGAATGAAGTTAGGCACAGCACACACACTGACTCTGTTGGAGGACGCGGCAACAGCTAGTTAACTCTAAATTGATTTTTGGCCGCCTATTTTTATCCTCTGCTTTATCTCCTCTCATTCTCTCTCTCTCTTTTTCTCTATTGGCTCTCTCTCAGTGTCAAGCAAAGGCCAAATGCTCTCTTAAATCTGTCTTACTCAATCCACCTTTTGTCTAATAATCTAATAATCTGGACTGTGTAATCTGATTAGGCTAATCTGGGCATGCATGGGCATGTGTGTGTGTGTGGATGTGTACTGGCTGGGCTGTGGCTTGTGTAAGTGGGCGAGAGAGAAGAAAGAGAAAGAATAAATGTAGGATCAAGAACGATTCAACGATCAAAAACTTATTTTCCTTCTTTGCGTTTTAGTGTTGTTGCCATGGCGAGACCCGGGCGGCCCGCGTCTGAGCACTTGCAGTCAGGTGGCCGCCACGTCAGTTCCTCCAGTGGAGCAGGGATGGAGGAGGAAGATCAGGCGCCCATTTTCTCCCTCTCCAAGAGCTCCATGGATGTGCTCATGTCAGCGGGACCGCCATACAAGCGGGACCCGGCCTGGGCCAGAATGGACCTGAGACGCAGCTCCAGCACCAACACACACTCTGAGCAAAATGTGCTCACACTCCAGCAGCGGCACGCTCATATATTGCAACGCGGCAACCCACCAAACAGCCACCAGCCCACACTCGCAGCCCAACATCACGCGCACACACATGGCTCTCTCCCAGTCAGTGAGCGCTGGATCGCCAACGTGGAGCGCTGGAGTGTGTGCAGCGGGAGCACACACAGTGGCAGCAGCACTCCAGACACTGTTGTGTGGAGGGAGGGGACTGTGCGCCCCTGGAGTCTGACCCAGGACACCCTTGGCTCTAGTGCACCAGACTCTCCCATGTCCAAACTAGCATCCCCCGCTACCACACCCTCACCCTTCATCTCACCCCTGCACACACCCCCTTTGCCAGACCCGTTCTCGCCTTCGCCGCTAACATTACCGCCGAACACCCATCGACAGGAAGACGCACCCCTGCCACCATCACCCTTGCCGTCATACTCACCTGAACCCCTCCAGTTCACCAGTACAGATGGTGAGTGCTTCCTGGAAAAACATGCCCTTACCTTTCAGTTTCCTTCCCCAATCCCCTCCTGCATTAGTTTTAAGGAGGAAGGCGGATTTGAGAGTGTTTCACCAGAGCCTGGGTGCCTTGTTGATGCCGCCGGAGAAAGGCCGCCCAGCCTGACTTTCAGCCCTGGAGGCACACAGTCCCTGGGGGTTGGTGCAGGAAGCCCTGTGGATGTCCAAATGTTTATATCCCCATCACCCAACCCTCAGGCAGAGGGACGAGGATCAAGGGGAGGACCCTCTGTCTGCCATCTGGAGTTGCCATGGCAGCCAGGACAAAGCTGTCCAACTGGTTCCTGCCCTTGCCGAGGATGGAGATCACCCCTGGTCTCTTCCCTGAGCGACTCGCGGTTGGAGGATTGCTGCAGGTGCAACTCCAACCACTCATCACCCAGGGCTCCAAAAGGAAAGGTGTTCAGGGAGGAGGGGACCATGACGTTGGAGGAAGGGACGATGACGTCACAGTTGGACTTGGTTGATGCAGCGGTGCAGACGGCCTCTCCTAGTGGCTCCTGGTGGAACCTGAGGAGGAACATGTCCCACATGTCCTCCTCCTACATGGGCTCCCACTCCATCTTGGGCTCGCCGCCTGGGTCAAGGCTGAACCTGAGGTCCTCACTGGGGTCCAACTCCAACCTGGTGTCGCCTTCCTCCAGCATGTTCCCGCTAGACAGTGAAGAGGAGGATGGCCCGATGTACACGGTCAGCCCTCCTTCCTTGCACCCCCTGGTGAGGAGGAGGTCCTGTCTGAAGGTCGAGGGGGGGGAGAGGGGGAGGAATGAGCTGGGGAGGAGGAGCAGCATGAAGCAGGTGCAGTGGGATGAGGACGGGTTGACGTGGGACGTGTACGGAGCATCCCTGGACCCCGAGGAGCTGAGCACGGCCATACAGAAACATCTGGAACTCCAGAGCAGCAAGAGCAGAGACAGCCCCCGACCACCAAAACACAAGTCAAAGAAAAAGACTTCTAAAGCAGCAGAGACTCCTCTCATAGCAAACATAGTGAAGGTCGTGGTCCCAGAGCCCCCAGTGATGGTTGATATGGCAACTTCTATGGTGGAGAGTGAGAGTGAGGTGCGGCCGGAGGCAGAGGGGGAGAAGGAGTTGGAGAAAGAGGAAAGTAATAAGAGGGAAACGGCAGACGTTGTGTGTGTAAACAGCAAGGCAGAGGGAGATATAGAGAAAAAAGATGGTGAAGGAGAGGAAGAGGAAGTATATGGAGAGGAGGGTGCAAGACATCATAAGTCATCCGCCGGTGGGAGTGGACACAGCCAGAAGAAGAGTGTGATAAGGTCATGGAGGCCCGGGTGGTGTGGGGGCTCCAACAAAACCAACAACTGATCTGGGAGTCTTTCAGATCCACAGCTGATCAAGTACTCAGTTTTGCACTAATGGAACTCTGAATGAAGCTGAGAGAAACACTGGCAAAAGTTGTATCTATGTGGTTTTAAATATAAAAACCTGTTGTGGTCTTAACCTTATTTTTTTCACCTGAAGAATTTGGTAAATGGATAGATATGTGATGTTGGATCATTGGTTCTTCACCTCATTACGATCTGTTGTTTAGTGTTAGGTAGATACAAATACATCTTGTGAAGTTCAGGTGAAGATCAAGAGTTAAATTAATGAGACTACTACAAGGAGGTGATACAACAGTGATTAGCATAAATGTACAATAAACCCAAAGTTAAGTTTTGTGTGTCTGTTGCGTGTCTGTAAATGTTTCAACACCATGTTTCTGTTTAGGGGGATTATGGATGGATGCTTGCACATGAGGAAAACACAATGGAAAAGGATCCTAACAGAATTCATGCTGTAATACTTACACTATTCCAGATAATATTCCACGCAAAATCTAGATGACTGGCCTGACAGCCACATGTACAGAGCTCAAATATTTGCTTTGACAACAACCCATTGCAATTTCATGCGTATCTTGTTGCTCACTGTGCAGTCAACCCCTCCCCCCTCCCCCCTCTCCCTCACTGACTTACCAGACTCACTCTGCTCACTTGCTCACTCATTCACTGTGGAAAAACATACACAAAGTCCAGTAATGTGTAAACTTGGTGAACCATGGCGGTGGTATGACCATTCAGGCACTGCTGTTCAGATGAGCAGGCACATTCTCTCTCATTCACCGTAGTAAAAAGCTCCACTCACTAGTTGCTTCCACTGGAGTTATTGTTGTCATATTTCACCGGTTAGGAACAAACAACACAGATATGTGTGTGTGTGTGGGGGGGGTGGGGGTGCTCTCTCTTGCTTTTATCTATTCATTCATATCCTGGGATCTTACTTGAGGATGTTGATCTCTCTGTCTCTCTCATTCACCTTCTCATTCCTTCTCCTACTCCCAGCTTTGATTCTTACGTATGAATATTAATATAAACCATCTTCAGTCAGATGAATGTGCAGGTATCACACAGCTTTTCCACCTAGTCATGTTTGTACAGGAAGAAGTGAATGCAGTCAGATGGGGATCTGGGTTATCAGAGTTTAAGGTCATTCGCAGGTCACTATGTAATTTGCATAAGATGCCATGATACTGGATGAGGTGAATGTGACTCTGTGTGTGTACAATGCTGTATTGCCTTTGTCCTATGTACATGTTGTGGTGTATATGAGCAGTGAGCATATATGTATGTATGTGTATGTGAAAGTGCTGATGGGACTCCCCGAATCCACTATCTCAGTGGCAGTGGAAACCCATAGCTACAGGAGAACAATCCAGCGCTTGGCCTTTGTTGTGGCACCACCCATTGTCCCCGGAGGTGTGCTGTTGTGTGTGAGTGTGTGTAATGTGTACCTGTGTATGTACATCTGCGTGTGTTTGCTGCCTGGTATAAATAGCATGGGATGTGTGCCGGCCGGCGATTCTGAGGAAGACGATGGCTGTTCCAGGACCCCCTCCGCTCCTCCTGCCGCCACTACTGCTGCTGCTGCTGAGCCAGGCGGCCCTGCCTGCAGCTGCATACACACTGACCCCGGGACGCCAGCCACAGCACAAAGTCCTCCACCTGGGTGAGGGGAAATACACACTTGGAATATACGAGAAAACACGCCTCCAAACAGCAAGGATCCTAGAGACTACTGTTGAGAATTACTTTCCTTGCATCTTGACATTTTTGATTTGAATGTTTCCTCTGTGGTTGTTGGGACTGTATCTATTCTATGTGTGGTGTGCTCTCTCCTCCTAGACTGGCCTAAGGATTGTGGCATGGCCCACTACAAGCCCAACATGGTTGAGAGGATTGTGTCTGGGAACGAGGCCAGACCTCACTCCTGGCCATGGCAGGTCTCACTACAGGTATTTCTGTCTTTCAATTGAAGTGGCTCAGTATTCAGTGGATCAGTGGTTCTTAAAATGTTTGGTGCTTAGGGACACTTCAGCAACAAATTGAAAATCTATGGGACACCAAATTATTGATTGCTTGACCCTGGTATACTTGTGTCTGTACAAGAAGGTTTTAGACCACTATATAGCGTAAAGACAGCCCTTCTCAAAGTAAGGAATTACTTCCCTCTAACAGCAGATGGTGGAGAATGTTTGTTACTTATCACTTCAGACCTTAGGACAGCATTTGATGCAGATGATCATGCAATTTTAATTGACTGCCTTAAGCACTGGGTGGATATCTCTGGCTCAGCACCAAGGTTGCTTAGATTCTACCTCTCAAGTAGAACTTACTGTTATAATAGGTAATTCTTGTCTATTCTTGTCTGTGGGGTCCCTCAGGGCTCAATTATAGGCCCAATCCTGTTCTCCTTCTACATGCTCCCACTTCGCAACATTAGTCGTAAACATAATATCTTTTTCATTGCTACTGAGATGACACTCAGTCATAGCTTCTGTTGAAACCTAGTGACCCAAACTCCATAAACAATTTTAAAAACTGCTTGGGTGTCTCAGAACATTTTGCAACACAACTTTAACAGATCTGAAATAACATCCTAGCTCCAGACATCTTGTTCTAAAGGATCTTAGTATAATCTTTCCTCCAACACACAGCCAGTAGCCAGAAACTTAGTAGTGATTTTTGTCAATGACTTGACTTTTGAAGAACAGGTAAAGAGAGTAATTCAGTCTTGCTTTGTACAGTTGAGAAACATGACAAAAATCAAGTTGTTTAAATCCTCTGCAGATGGAAGGAAATGTTATCAATGCTTTTGACTCATCTCAAGACGACTGTAGCTCCTTAATTTCCTGCCTCAGTCAAAAATCACTTTTTAACTGGTGCCAAAAGAAAAGACCCTGTTAGACCAATTAGAATAGAATATAGAACCGATTTTAAGATTTTACTGATCATGTTTAAAGCATGACTAGATCTGGCCCCTACCTACATTACAGACCTTGTAGTCCCTTATGAGCTGGAAGTTGGAGTTGAAACCCACTGGACTATTTGATGAATAAAAGAGGGATCAGTTGATGAAATGATCATTATAGCAGTTCACTCAATAGACTCATAAATATGCCCTAGAGGCAGAGAGGCTGATCAAACACTGAAAGGCTGCTGGTTGGATATCCAGCACCAGCAGGTGCTGGATATCCAATCCAGCAGGTGCTGCAGGTGCTGTGCTAAGGTGTCCAGCAACACTGTCAGGGACACTGCAGAGACACTGCAGTTGGGGCAATCCCCAAGGGGCAATATCTATTTCTGGGAGAGATATAAGGTAGTGAAATAATCTTGAATAACTGTAATCATTGAGGAGGCTGTCTGATTGTTCTCTCTCCTAGGTTCGTCCCAGGGGCAGCAAACACTACATTCATGTCTGTGGAGGAACTCTCATCCACAAGAACTGGGTCCTTACTGCTGCTCACTGTTTCCAAAAGTAACCCACACAAACACACACAAAAACACACACAAAAACACACACAAAAAGACACATTGTTCAAACATCGGTTGTGATGATAATGTTAGCATAACATAGGCTGTTGCTACAAATAACAAAGAAACAAAAGAAACAAAAAAAAGATCATGATGCAAGGCTTTTCTTTAATTCCCTGTGTATTTGTCAGGGGTAAAGCCGAGGACGCTGGGAGCTGGAGGATTGTCCTGGGGAAGCACCAGCTGAAGCGTTCAGAGACACCAGAGAGGATTTTCCCAGTGAGGCGAATCTACCGCCATGAGCATTTCCGTTACCCCACGCACAGCGAGCTGGACTACGACATCGCCCTGGTGAAGGCTGCCACAGATATCGTCCCTTCCAACTTCATCCGCTACGCCTGCCTGCCGCGCAAGCAGATCAGCCTCAAACCAGGGCATTACTGCTGGGTCACTGGCTGGGGAGACACCCGGGGTGAGTGTGGGGTGGGGGACGGATGAGTGGGTGTTAGAAAGATGGGAGAAGGGGTGTGTGTGAAGACGCTGACTGTTGGGAGAAGGACTGAAGGAGAGGGGGCATAAGGATCATGGAAAGGGGAAGAAGCACTGGGAGAAGCAACAGAAATCCATAGGATACCACAACAGTTGTGTTATTTGAATGTTGTGCTTTAACACATTTCAGGTGGGAAGGAGAATGTTTCTCTGGCTGAGGCTCTGAATCAAGCACGTCTGCCTATCATTGACTTCAAGACCTGCCGGCAGAAGAAGTTCTGGGGCGACCGCGTCCGAGACTCCATGATCTGCGCTGGGTTCAGAGACACCGAGGGTCCACCCGCTGCATGCCAGGTAGGACCCACCTTGGCTGATAGCTTGAACATTGATTTCATGAATGAATGGATGGATGAATGACTGGACAGATGATGGAGACTGCATTAAACTGCATTAAAAATCTTGCGATGTACATTTTGCACCTTGGTCCTCGCTCACCGTCACTGTGATAACCCTCCTCTCCCTCCTGTCCCAGGGTGACTCCGGTGGTCCTCTGCTGTGCCAGCTGGGGCGGGACCGCTGGGAGGTGCACGGCGTGGTGAGCTTCGGTCCCATCGGCTGCACTGTGGAAAACAAGCCCAGCGTATTCACCCGCACCGCCGCCTACATCCCCTGGATCGAGGCAACACGCATCAGGGACTTCTTCCTGCACTGAGCACGACACCTCACCCAGTGCTGACAGCAAACATAAGCTCTGCTCTGTACTCTGTCACCTCTTGGATGTCTACATATTACTCCAAAGTGTTGATTTGTCTAAAAGTCTCACAGCCCCACTCATGAATGTTCCCCGGTTTCCTTTTGGATGACACCATTTCACCATTTCTGCATTATCCCTCACTGGTCTTGAGTGATAAATCCACACAAGTGTGTGAATACATGTTCCTAATGTGACATAATTGTGTTCTAACAATATGTACACTATATATTACAAAATATACTATGTACTACTCTGGTTTAGAATAGTATAGAATTGTACCAGAGTACTACACAGTATACAGCTACTCTGACATAAAGTTGACCATCCTCTCTTTCAAGAGTAGACTTTCAAAACACTATTCCAGACCATCTAGTTTACACCTATATTCTACACTTGTGCAATAAAATTGGTTAAAAGCAAAATCCTATTGAATTTTTCCCATTTTTTTTTTATTTTTAATTTATGGAGTTTGATGGGGACAAAAATACAGCACACACTTCCAGTACAGTTTTACAGTAATGTTCACACCGGCCGAGCTTCCAACTCGCACAGGAAAATAGTACCCACTGTAGATACGTTGCAATAAATACATTACAATAGTATAACTGACTGTAAGGCCTTGGTGTGTGTTGGTGAGTCTCTGGGTGAATGTTTCCTTGCTCTTGCAGTCCAAGGTCAGGAGACGACAGAGGAACGAGGACTGACGGGTTCTAGTGGCTCACACTGACTGAGGGACTCCAGTGTGATTCAGCTGGTGAACCACACACACCAGATGTCACAAGTCATCTTACAAATTGATATTGGCTCATTTAACCCAAACTTTATGGGTTAATGTCAGCGATGTGACATCATTCATTTTAATACCAGTATTAGAGGAGCCTAATAAGTGTCCCAGGTAACTTTACATTTGCTCTTAATACAATAATATACTAAAAGACATTCTACAAAACATCCCCACCCTGCCAAATGAACATGTTAAATATCAGATCAGTGATGGGAATACCCCAGAGGGTAAAGACGAAGGAAGAGAGGGCCTAGATGTGGAATTCCAAGTCAAATTCAGTTCATATTTTCACAACTTCATTTTCATTTCTCCTGCATCCCAGAATGCTCCTCACCGAGGGGAAGTGGACAGCGTGGCTATGGAGGGGCCAGGGATCTGGGACGAAATCACACTCCTGGAAAGTACACGGCATTTGACCAGAGTCTAATTCCTCTTAGTGCTGTGGTTAAACGCTGTGCACTTGGTCACACAGGCAGAGGGACATCTGGAGATATTTGGCCCTATTGTTGGAGCTGATGGGTGGGAAACTTTAGTACAGCCTGGAGGATGAGGAAGAGCCAGTGAGGTGGTCCCAGTTGTTGTAGAGAGCGTAAGCGCTGGACATGGCTAAACCGACCAGGCCTCCACGGGCCACACCCTTTAGGCCACCTGGGAACACACAAGAGCAAGAAAATGTAAATAATGATAAAGCTGTGTGTGCGCTCAGACGTATTTCCAAGAGATTAGATAAACATATACCACAGCCTCTAAACTTAAGCACCAGATGGGTGGGGCTTAACACACCAATTTAGATAGTGTCAGTTACATTGTTTTGACTTTCAGGTACTTTCCTATGATTATCCCAAAATTCAGGCACGTATTGTAATTTGTGGGAAACCATGCCCACAGGATACCTAAGTAGGACAAGATAAATCATAAAAAAGTATTTGCAAATACTGTTAAGCCGAGGTCAGTAACACATGGGGGAACATTATACATAAAATGAACACACATTGACATGTTAAGAGAAAAGACACCTACTGGTTGATTTGAACAGCATCCCAGTGAGCGTCCCAGCAGCCACTGTGTTGATGTCATCCTCTGCTCCTCTGGCCTTCTCTATCACCACGCCAAAAATACTGTATAACAACGCTGCATTGGCAAAGAAACATGCACATGGTTTCATCAAAGACAGAAAAAATATGTCAGTGTTACACAACAGTCAAGTCACAGTCACCTTCATAATTTCAAAAGGAAACTGAATCAATATGCCTAACATAAAAAGCATAAATGCATTTCAATAGCATAATTTTTTAAATAAGAACCATTTCACATGCTGCTGCGTGTTGGTTAATATGCTTAATTCCATTATGAGTACATATTATATTTAGTTACACTATGATGGAGAGAGTCTGAGTGCTTACCAACAGAACCCAGTGTGTTGGCCCATGAAGCACCCTGCCTCGTCACCATGTTCAGAATCCTGGAGAGAGTGAGGAGGCGTTTAGAGGAGACGGAAAATCATCTAGCTTGAAATACTTATTAATGAAGGACTCTACACAGACTTCATACTCACTGTACGTTACGAGGTTTGGACCATGCCATTTCTCTGGTCTCCTTTAGGCCCATCCTAAAACCATTTAATGTGCCAAATGCAGCTCCTGCAGTCAAAACAAAGAGGGAGAAGGCTAGGTGAGAGACATTCTTAATTAAATTAACTTGAAGTCAATTATTCATAACTGGGAAATTGAATTAAGTGCAGCCATTCCAGTTCAGTTTTTTGTTTTTCCCCAGGTATTTTGGACATACAACTCCCATTTCTTTCTATAGTTTTCCCAATTTTAGTGTTCCTGATCACATCTTGGAACCTGGTTAAGTGAATTATATATGCATCAATTCACAGAAACACTGACTTGAAGAAGGGTGTGTAACATATGGAGTTGTAGGTGTTGATTGTCTCTCACCTGTGATGCAGCAGCCTCCAATAGTGAAGAAAGCCAGTTCAAACCTCCCTCTGGTCTTATTGGCTCCTGTGGGCAGAATGAACTCATCTGTGTCCTAGAACACAACATACAAGACCGTTACAACAGGGAAAAACATTGAATAAAGGATTTTTAGGTCTTCATTGTCGTCTTGAATCAACCATGGCTTACCTGTACCAGGTAGCGAGGGTCGACATTGAGGTATGGTGAAAGAGGGCTCATTCCAGTCACTGCAATGACATTACAACACAGATGTCAGCCAACCAAATAGCAAACCAGGAGCTGTATATTTAGACAGTTATGTTTCCAGGAAATGCACGTGTATTGTTACAGAAACAGCAAACCATGACACTGGCTGACAGCACAAAATGTACCATTATCAGTAGCTTTTAAGCTAGCTGAGTGCAACGAGGAAAATTGAAGCAATGAAGCAATGTAACGTCAGCTTCATATCACTTACAAGGTACACCGGCAAGCTCTGTGTTGGAGTACTCAGGCGCATTGCCTCCAAACAGATTCCCGAGACCTGCCTTGATTCCTCCCGACCCCGCTGCGTTGTTATCCATGGCTGGAAGAGGTCCGAGGATTCACCTGGCGAAAATTTGGAGGAGCCGGAGCAGCTAGCTTAGCCGACCTGGCTAACGTTAGCAAACTAGCTAACTATGTCGAAATACCGACCGTTGGAAAAATCCCCAACAAAATGTATCGAAGACGAGCTACCGGATACACCGCCGGCAATAGATCTTATCCTGTCAGTGTTTATTTTGTCTCCTGAGTCTGATTTTGAAATGAAAATATCAGCTTCTCTTTACAGACGCCTGAGCTCGCCTTTCCATCACGCCTCTGACCTCCAGCAACACGCTCTGCCGTAAAGCGACGGACGCCGAGCAACAATTACGTAAACAAATGTAATCACGTCAAGTGGAAAAACTGACAATACCATTATAAACATCGCCTTAAGTTCACGAGGTTAAGACCTCTTTACAAATAATAACCGATGCGTCAAATGCATACAACGGCCGGCTTGATGTTAATAAGTCCAACTATTTTGCGACACCTCAAGCCTTCGCCCACAGATCTAGGGTCTGTTTTTTTTTTACGCAAGGACAAATGCTACGTAGCTGGCAGCAAAATAGAAAACTGACTGCAGACAAACGGCAGTGGCGTATGTTTGCTGATGAGGTGGACTTCCTGCTGTGTACACTGGGTGGCAGCAGAGAGCCGGCAGAGGAGGACCAGGAGGGTAAGGAAGGGTCAAACTTATTAGTGGTACTCCTCCTCAGTCTTCATCCTAAATAGGCCTGATTTAATTGACTGATTTAGTTAGATTTATTTCCAGTCACGAGAGATAGAAGTGGACTTTGCATGATGTTATTTGCATTACTCGAATACCATGCCGGGTTAAAGTAGAGCTGTTTAGAAAACTGAATGACTAAAATACCAAATAACTGCCATATGACACCTGTCGGGCTATAAGTGCAGGGTTTCCCACCTTACAAGCCTACAGGATACCCAGGATGCAACAGTGAGTGCAAGCTGAGACCACACACGCGCGCACACACACACACATGCATGCTCATGCACATGCGCGTATACGCTCAGCCTGGCCATCTGCTGCTGGTCAAAGGGACAGAGGCAGTGAAGGAATTTAGTGTGTTGAAATTCACAAATAACAGAGCATCTTATTTGGATTCAGCCATTGTATGTGTGTATTCAGAAGGGGCCAAGTGGAGCGATGAAGTTTGCCATTGTTGCCCAGTGGGTGTTTTCAGACTCTCTGGCATGATCTGTGAGTTAGTGTTCTCTGTATTACTGCCCAGTGTGCCCACTGTCTTCCCACAATGCCCCATTCAGCCTCAGGCCTCTCTCTCTCTCTCTCTCTCTCTCTCTCTCTCTCGCACTCTCTCTCCCTCTCCCTCTTTCTCTCTCTCTCTCTCTATCTCTCTCTCTCTGACACACACAGACAAAGCTGTCACCCATTTTGCTCCTCCAGCTAATCACCATCGGGCCACAAACAAAATTACGATTGCGGGATATAATAGCCATGATGTCATGTTTGTTATCATCATCGTCTTCTTCATCATCTTCTTTTCTCTCTCTCTCCCCCCCCCCTCTCTCTCCCCCTCTCTCTCTCTCTCTCTCTCTCTCTCTCTCTCTCTCTCTCTGAGCTCCCAAACACAAAAGACAGAGAGGCCACGACAGGACCCCAGTGTATGCTGGTTGTCAAGGAGACAAGGAGACAGTGTTGGGTCTTTAAACGGCCTCAGAGGGGTGTGTGGAGTTAGGGGGAGTTGGCCTTATTTACATGGGAAGAGGACAAGGGGAGAGTGGGAGAGAAAGAGAGAGAGAGAGGGGGAGAGAGGGAGAGAGAGAGGGGTTGAAATACAACTTTTGAGTCGTTCCCCGCAGCTTAGGAGTTCCATGCAATTTAGCTAAAATCATTCTGCTGGTCGGTCATCAAATATTTACCAAGCAGAGGACATCTGGAGCTGTTCATTATGTGGAGAATGTGGTAGATACATAGCGATGTAAATCAACCTGTCCTTTCCTCACTTTCTCTTTCTCCCACCCACCCTGCACTTTCTCTTTCTCTCTCTTTCTCACACACACACACACACACACACACACCCATACACACGCACGCACAAACACACACTTTGATTGTAAGTGCTGGGAGCTTTGGGCCCCAGTGTTGGCGATGGCAAGAGGAGGCTGCAGAATACATTACCAGATGCTTGAGGAGTGTTTCATGCTGGACTGGGAGAAGCACCGTGAAAAGTAGAGCAACAACAGGAAAAACAGACACAAGAGTACACACCCACCCAGACACACACACACACGCATACTTTTTTCCTCTCTCTCTGTGCTATCTCAGACTACTCTCCAGCCATCAGAAAGAAATGTCAATACTTCCACCCTCCTGCCTCCTGTCCAATGGCTTGTCAGCAGCAGTCGGATAACGTCCTTTCTCACTCTGCGCGCGGGGTTACGGGGTTACGACCGGAGAGGACAGCGGGCTCAACTCCAAGCCTGAAGTTCAATATCAGCCCCAGCTCCACAATGAGAGCAGGAAGGGCAGGGAGAGGACGAATGAGCCACCCACTGCTACATTCACCACGGAAAACCCCATGTTACGTTTTTTTTGTTAAACTTCCAATGTGAGCGCTGGTATAAAGGAATGCCCCATTTGCATTATTTTTAAGTGTCAGTGCGGCTCCTATCACCCGCGCAGGCCCAGGGGTCATTTTAATAACAGTCTATATGTTTTGATTTGAACACCCTCGGAGAGAGAAATGGGTGAAATTAAAACAGAGGTTGCATGTCGTTGGTGCGTGACACGTGCAGGTCCTTAGCTGCGGGCTCCGAGAGATACTACACTTCAGGGAGAGACCGTGATCCTGTGATATTTACTCTGCAGATGTTTGAGGGCGAGCTTGCACAATCGATTTCCCCTCAATTCCCCAGCCGTCCAGCGCTCCTAACCTGAAACCCCCTTTTCACCCGTACAGCTGCGTGCCTCTAGGAAACCATGGTGAGCCAGGGGGTGTTTTGTTCTCTCTCATTACACACATCTCTGTACCGCTACACATAAATAGCAGAGAGAGAGAGAGAGAAAGCAAACAGGGAAGACAAAAACACAGAAAGGAGAAGTGAGAGGAAACATGTTATGGCTGTGTTGCCTGCATTTAGTGTGAAGTATCTTGTGTATTACTGTAGTCAACGGGTGACTCATACCACACTGAGAGAGTTTTCCTCCAGTATCTAAGGAGTGTCTGAAGATTAGTATGCAGAAAGGAAGCTGACTTGCATAATTAAGTGCTACAGAGAAAAAGCAACAAAGTTTGTTAGTTTTACAACTATGAGTTTAATAGTGTGCTAAATTGCCTTCCAGTACAAAGAGTTATTCCTACTCAGAATACTTAAAAAGTTAAAGTTCATTGTTCAACACATATCTTGTTTTTTTTTATTCTTAGACACACATGTTGCATCTTAAAAGAATCCAAAGCAGAGACAGATATCATTAAAGTGGTTAATAATCACAGAAGTGGTGACAGTTAGTAGCCTATACTTGGCACTGAAGAGTAGATTAATGTTGTACTACACTGTTAATTGTCACACTTATATACAGAAGGCACAGAAGGGAAGCAACACTGATCTCAAAGGCTCAAAGTTAATACAGAGAACATCAGAAACTCCAGTATATCAGGACATTGAGAATGCAATGTTACAAGATTACTAATGAACGTCACAATGGTTGATAACATGAAGGATACAGAATAGTTATATTCATCAAATTATTCTCCGTAATAAGGCATAATGTTCTTATCTGAAAAGGTCATTTAATGTTATTTTCACGTACAAAATAGAATATAAAAATACATTATAAACTTGTTACAGATGTTATGAATATGACTCTATGATTTTTCATAAAAGGCATCAGTTGGTTTGTGTGCACTTGAAGGAACGGTGGATCTCTCGTACAAAAGTAACACACCCACCAGATTGTATGTGTTCTCAAAAAGTGGATACACATGCAAATATATGTACGGACAAATCTGTCTGCATAAACAAAACAACAAAATAATCAACCAAACATAAAGAACTAAAATATAACACTGTTCTGATGAGGCCTCCCGTCCTCGCATAAACATATCAGACGCTGTAACTGGAGCTCAATGAAACCTACCGATATGGCAGCTGCTGAAATACTGCAACACACTTCCAATTCAGTTGAGCCACTTTTTTGGCACTATGCTATGAATTGAGAAGAGTTATGTATGTAAAGCCATATAATGTAGATGTCAGTTAGGCTGCAACACATTTCATTCTGACCTGATTTATCTGCATTAAAACCTAATGGCATTATCTCTGTCATGCTGGGCATGAAGCCATAATGTAGTTAAACATATTTAGGTGTAACATCGTTCCGTCGCTCTCAATAAATAAAGGCACTGTTGTTCAAGCTCATACAATACTGTAGTGCGATAAAGGCAAAGGCATCGTTGTGGAAGTCCTCTACATTTAGACAAAAGGAGTGCAATCTTCCCTCTGTGTGGGTGTGTGCGTATCTGTAAGTGAGCACAGGCGTGGCATGTATATATGTCGACTCACTGTTGTGCAGAAAGGCAGAGTTAAGTCTTTTTTTTAAGTCTAATCCAGGAGAGGAAGCATGGTAAACATGAGAGGGTTACATGCCTGCATCTGTGTAGCAGTGATGCTTTACCTACTTAGAAACTCTCAAAGGGATTTGGGATTTCAGTTGTTATTTTTCCTTATTGAGCGCTTGCCACATTACAGTGAAAAAGGTTCTGCGCTGGCATTTCAGTTAACCGAACAGCGGCTTGTTAGCATTCCTCATTCAAACTAGTGGATACTGATGGCTGCAAGCCATGTTTGGAGGTAGCTGAAGCACAAATGTAGAAACTTTTCCCACAGTGTGTGACAAGTGACTGATGAAGAAAAATAATTAAATACAAAATATCAAAATATCCCTTTAAGTTTAGTGTTCATGGAGGGTCAATGCGCTGGATAAGTACAATTATCATCAGTATAGTTACCATGCTATTAATGTAGTCATTATTATTGCATCACATGGACTGAGGGCAGCGGGGTGCAGATCAGGGGCTGGAGCTGGGCCATCAGAGCAGGCAGCTCAGAGAGACAGGACAGTTTGGCACAGCCGGGGGTTTGGGAGAGGTCACCAGGGAAGTCAACTGGTTATGAACGACAACGCCTAAGAGTGGATTGGGATTTTGACTGTGGGATGGAAAATGAAAGATTTCTAGAGTGATAGTTTGGCTTTGGACTTTTGGAAGGAAGGCACGTTTGGTTAGGACTTGGTGATGGGCGGGTCCTGTGAGGTTTATTCCCATGATCGCTGTCCTCTGGTTGGCTGGTTAGACAGAAGCAGCCAGGTTGTTCCCAATGTGCTGGTCTCTGGTTGGCTGAGCTGGGGGAGTGGCGGGGCCTTGGGCCAATGAACACGCCAGCGGGCAGAGATGGGTGGGTCATCAGTGGGCGGAAAGGTCAGAAGGTCAAGGGTCATGGGTTAGTTGCCGTGGCAGCTAGAGTTAGACAGACAGACAGAGACGGACAGACGTGGAAAAAACGAAGGAAACAAAAAGGGGACATAAAGGGGGACATAAAAAGAAAAAAAGATAGAAGAGAGATTAGTGTCAGCTAGTGGCGTCAGGATGACAACAAGGCAGATCTAGTGCAGTCACATAGTGAGAGGGGCACTACGTCTTCACCTTCATGAGCGCTGCATAACCATTCAGAAAGACTTACATCAGCCGCAGAGGGTTGACATAAGGAATGGCTAGTTAGAGATGCTCATGTGTGCTTATGAAGGTGTTTGCAAGGTTAAGTTTTGGGAGATACCCCTCCCATGGTGTGACTGCTGCTACAGTGATACTACTCATGCTAGCTGGGCTACGCCTAGCACAGACAGACAGTGAAACCATGGACAGAGAAGGAGACAGCATGGTTTCATGTGGGTGAGAGAGTGACCTTTATCTCTAAAGAAGGTGTCTGGGCCTCAGGAATGCTTTGACTTACTGACAATTAGAGCCGTTGTTTAGCAGCAGTCGTAAGATCTTGATGATTAACTGTTGTGATTAAGTAAAGGTTTATTGATTATGATTTGATCCGTCTGCTATGAAGTATTAGAGCAGCACCTAGTGACTACAGTAAGCAAAGAGGCCCCTTGTAAGAGACAGCGATGAGAGGTTAAGAGATGGTGATTTTAGAGGGAATTAAGAAATCAATTATCAAATAGACATTTTCTAACTACAATAATTTAGAGGCTTTGTTTGTTTTTGGAGATTTTTTTTTCAATAATCAACTTTATTGCCTTTTAGTGTTTTTTGTCCATTGTGTACAACAAGAGCACCACTGCTCACACACACATATTGTAGCTAGCTAGTCCATTTCTATTGCATAAAACAGTCACGAGGCCAGTGAAATGAGAGGGTCACCTCATTTTAAATACAGATAGCAAAATACTGCCTTCACTGCCACCCTCACTGTGACTAAACAGTAACAGCTACACACTTTGAAAAAGGTTTGAAGTTTACAAGGATACATGGAGACACTTCACCTATAAAAAGCATACTGTAAAAACAAAAACAAAAATTTGAAAACTAAAAAAAAACTTTAAAAAAAAACTAAAAATACTACAAGTATTTCCAAGCAATCTTGTTTCATAAGCTTCAAAAAAGCACTTAAAATCTGTAAAATCCCTATATACAAATTTATTTTGCAGCTAAATACATGGCAACAGCACCACTCTGGCTAAGAAATATATGAAAGATGTAAACAGCCCCATTGATAAAGTCCAGTGGGCAACTGATAAGACCACAAACAACAGTATATCATACAAAAGAGCTTGTAACACAGACTTCAGTAGTCATCACACGCTGTGTTTTAGTAGTAAAAACCAAATATCATATCGCACTCTAATTGAATGACCCTCATAAAAAGACAATCACTGTAAAGTGTCATATAGTCATTGGGCACAACACAGTAATTAATTAATAAAAAAAAACAGTTTGCGGAAATCTAACTGTTGGAATGCTAAGTTGGGTATAAATAAAACTGCTTATTTGTCGGTCAAAAAGTAGTAGTGAAGAGATAAACAACAACAAGAAACTTCTGACAGAGAGGACTCCAAATCTAGAGTCACAAGGACTGAAGTCACATGAATGGAGCGGTCCATTCTAATTGAGAGGGTCCCGGCCTACAAGCCTTCCAGTTTATCTGACAGGGGGGCGAAGATAACCGCCGCAGCTGTCACCCCTGACATGGTTTCTCCCATTCTGCTCACTTATTTCACTTTCACTGAGGCAAATACTGCTTCACAGTTTACATCCTAACTGGTTCAGTGTGTGACCTTTTTGCTGATATTGTTATTTCTTTTTAGGCATGCCATATTATACACACATGTAAACTGACATTGGTCCATTGGTCCATTGGTCCGCACACACACACACACACACAGAAACGCACATACACACACATACAGAGTGGCTGGTGAGCTAACTAACCTCTGTCTGTGGTCACTACCCTTTGGTAAGGATGGATTCTCATGTCGTGGCGTCGTACCTTAGTGGTCATGGCACCTGCTAACAGCGCAATGACATCGCCAAAACAGAACACAGCAGGTTACTCATCAGAGAGACATCAAACAGTCCACCCATGGCACCAACATCAGTGAAACCAGGCATTTACAAAGTGTTTAAGGTTAAGGGTGAAAATAAGGAAAGCGTCACATTCCTAAGAGACGGAATTTATCGTCGTTTTGTGGTCTATAATACTCCTCTTATTTTTATCCCCGAAAAGTAAACAGTCCAAACCACTAATTTCTCGCTAAGGTTGACTAGTAGATTCAACCTTGGCTGTAGTCAAGGTCACTCTATAGCTCTCCGCTCCAAATAAGTTTTAACACACACTAAATCACAAACAGCTGCGCTAAAATGTCTAAAACGTGTTCACTAAAATGTGTTAAAATTACAAGCTGAAGCTGGGCTATTAAAAAATGTTAAATAGGTTATGCTATCACACCACAACACTAGTCGGCAAGTCTGCTAATACAGAGAAGAGATCAACAGAGTCATGAGTGAAGTCACTACAGTATGACTGTCAAAGAATCTGTCATCCTAAGTGTAAGCAAACTTTGTGTGTTTGCTGTGTAGGGCACATGTGTAGGGGTCTGCGAGCCAGTCCATGTGTGTGCTAGGAGGGGTTGCTATCGTTTAGCCTTTGGTTGGGAAAGCCATACCTGCAAAACAAAGAGAGAAGGTGCAATTAGCACAGCAGGGAGCTTTAACATGCGTCTTATGGACCTTATTCACACAGCAGCCATTTTGAACAACATTAAAATATATATCAAAGTAGCATTACTTAAACACATAAGTGAGATGTGTTTAAGTAAAATACAGATAAACCTACCAGTTACCAAATTAGTTAGCAATCTCAAGAACAACAACCACAACCTTTTGTATTTAGAGAGAAAGTGAGTTAGCTTACTAGCTAGTTAGTAAGCTACTAGCTAGCTACCTGGACTAGACTCTGGTAGCTAGCGATAATGAACTAAATATATTAAAATGTAAAAACATATCACTCTGGATTTTTGAGCTCCATTTGTTTCAGATATGTTTTTCAGTGGGAAATCTGTGAAATGATAAATGTTTGTATGATGTATACAACAGTACAAGGACAGAGCGAGCTGGACTTGCTCTTCCAAGTATAGTTTCCCACCCCAAGTATTCAAAATGGCCGCCATGTGAATAAGGTCAATATGCTGCGGTGTAGATGAACAAATTGGATGTATTTACCTAATACTCCAGTTGAGTCAATGGGGTATTCCATTATGGAGGGCGTGAGTGTGTAGGGATAATCGTAGGGCGCGTAGATGATTCCGGATTCTGGCGCTTGCTGCACCAACGCTGGGTGAGGACTGGCTCCCGGCATGAGGGCGGAGCTCTGGATCTGACGAATCAGGGGCATGAGGGTTGGCGTGGTGATGGGGGTGGGATTCCGCAGGGCAGGAGGCAGGACGGGTGACGGGCCTGTGATGATTCGGGGTGCCTGAGGGGATGCTAGAGGGAAGGCCAGGGTGGCTGTACATGCACACACAAACACAAGCACACACACAAATATGCACACACCCACACGCATGTACACACAAAGCACACACAATAGACAGGGAAGAAGAGGAGAGGACAAAAAGCACACAGACAGTCTATTTAACAGGAGAAACAGAGGCATTGTTCATATATAGAGTAGACTGCTGTACCAAGAACCTTGACCCTTCCTTTGTCAACCCCCCCCCCCGCACACACCCACAAGATATCTATGATGTCATCCTTACGTGTCTTGATATTGGCGTCTCTGTAGGTTCCATTGAGAATGGCCAGCTCCATCAACTGCATCTTCTTCAGACTGTCCTCCCCCTCAGCCTGCACACACACACACACACACACACACACACACACACACACACACACACACAAGCACAGCAAGACAATCAGCTTCCTTAGCGAGGCCCTCAACTCCATCAACATTCACCCATTTGACATGCAAATTAACGAAGTTTTGAGAGACTTATTGTTGCTGTTTGGTCAAAAAGTCAGTGTGAAGTATTTGAATATATTCTAAAACTAATTATGCTCTTAGTGCAATTGAAATGGGGTTTTTTTCTTGAAAGAGTAGGAGGTGAAATGACTGCTTTCACTGTTGTTGTGCTGAATTTTCAGATTAATTCTTCCATTGTCTGAAATGGAGCTGACCAGACCTTGAACACAAGTCACCACCACACAGGACATATTCAGTGTCAAACGCGTTAGCTTAAGCTCGGGTTGCAGTTCTGTGAACAGCTTGACTGATTTACAGTTGGACAGCAAGGTCAGCAAGGTTAAACTAATAGATATCATTAACCTGAACCTACATGCATGCATGCACACAGAATCAGACACAGAGATGCACACACACACATACACACACACACTGAGACTAACAGGTGTTGTGTTCCTGACGGCCTAGACACCTCCTCCCCCTTTAACCTTTGGGGTTGGCTGATACTGTGCTGTGATTGGAGTGGAGAGTGACGGCCGGTTGCTGCCACAGACATTCCT